>NC_133123.1:127693063-127878829 GCF_033568475.1 Henckelia pumila | reverse complement strand
CCAACCGCTCCAGCGCGGAAAGCCTCTGCCAAGCCGATGTCTTTGTTGCAAAGCAAAACCTTGTCTTTTACTTTTGTTTTATCCAAGCAATCTGTTGAGCAGGACCTGAAATTTTCATACAGAAAATTTTAAAAATAAAGTGTATGTTTTGTAACAACGAATGGAAAGTTAGTTAACAAACTCAGCATCTGGTTCGGTGCATCCGCTTGAGGTTTCTTGCCCATATGCCAAGGGAAAACTCTTCCCCTTGAAATCGAAAGCATTGATCGATTTTCCCTGTAAGATAACGTAAAATTTAATCAAAATGGGATCTCAGAATTTAAGGTATGATTCCTTATATTTTTAAGAACATGCATACCGAAATTGAAGTTCCATTCCCAAGAACCACATTGGTGATTATACCTCTATCAGTAATGCTAGCCGCAACCGTGAAAATCCATGGAGCGACGCTTGTGATCCCACTAAGCCCGTTATTCCCTGCTGATTGTACTACTAAAATACCCTTTTGTAAAGCATGAAACGATCCGATTGCAACCTCGTCCTTATCCAATGTGCGTGGAAGAGAGTGTCCGATAGAGACGGTAATGATATCAACTCCATCAGCTATAGCATCATCAAACGCAGCTAATATATCTGAAGACTGGCACCCCAGATCAGGATAACAAACTTTATATGCAGCGATTCTAGCCAACGGCACGCCTCCTCTTGTAGTCCCATTAGCAATGCCATAAAAACTAGTGTCTTTAACCATGTTCCCAGCTGCAGTAGCCCGCCGTAGTAGATCCGATGCCTTCTTCATCCCTTGCCGAATCATCCGAAAGCTTGAAGGAGTCTGTAGTTTTATGCTGCATACACAAAACAGATAATTCAACTTCTCAA
Organism: Henckelia pumila; assembly: GCF_033568475.1. Lineage (NCBI taxonomy): Eukaryota > Viridiplantae > Streptophyta > Magnoliopsida > Lamiales > Gesneriaceae > Henckelia > Henckelia pumila. The sequence continues at coordinate 127,877,950 of NC_133123.1, read as the reverse complement.
GAACATAAATGACATGTGCGGAGACAAAATGGTTATATTTTACTTGTTGCAGGTGAAATTTTGTCCTCCATTTACACGCTCCTTTCCATTTCTTGCTAGGAGGGCTGATAGCCTTTGTCACAGAAACTCTCTGATTCCGGCCATATTCCGGTAGTCAATGAACCCCAACAATCGTGTCGCGTCTCCATAGTTGGATTTCGATGAAAATTTTCGCGGAGTCCCTAAGAAATCCCATGATCTTGATGTTTGTAATTGAAGAGCCTTTACTAGGAAAAATCGATACCACTTCTTCCTTACCTGTATTTCATTCTTAAGACATTAAATGCACTTACATGCAACATAATCCATTCTATATTTTAATGAAAAGCACTTTTAGGATAGAGAAGACCAAAATATGTGAAAACAGATCAAAGACAGAAGTTAACGTACTCGCCAACTTTTCCTGCTCTTCATGTGTGAGATAGGCAATAAAACAAAACCATTGAAACTCCGACCGTAACTTCGGATTAATGATTGACCACGAAACCTTCGAGAAACGAGCACAGATCAAGAAAACAAAAACTTTGATTTTTTTCGTACTAATCCCATATCTTTATTGAATGGGAAAATGTTACACAAGTTTACGATACCTGCTGTCAACAACATCATGAAGCATGCTCGAGTGGTATGTGGAAGATGACGATTCCTACGTTCTACCCCCGATCTGTCCCATGTACACTATGTAAATCTTTCTTTCTTGGTCTGAAGCATGACAACATATTATCCCGACCCAAAACACAAAGAACAAACCAAAACAGAGGAAAGTTTTGAGAGATTGCCATTGCTCGGTGCATTGTTGAAGGATTGAAATGTGAAACACTGCCCGCCAGATTTTGATTTATGAATGTTTCTTCTTTGTCTGATTGTGTTAGCCTTTTGTGACATCCTTTAATAGAATGACATTTTTTATTCCTAAATAAGATTCAGCTGATTTGATTTCATGAGGTTGAACTCTAGGCTAGTTAATTGAATTCATTATGATTTTCTGCATTGACACAACTGTATCCTTGTTTTGAATCTCCATCATATTCTCAAAAATGATTTTCTATTATTCTTATTGGAAAATTAATGGGTTTTCTATCTACTAATATTCGACCAAAAAATATTTAGGGCGATTTTTTGTCGCAATATAAGAATGAATTGTTGTTTCCACATCTTAATTTTTTAAAAAAATATTATATTTACACCTTATTTTACATAAATTAACTTAAAATTTTCATTATTTCTCTCATTAAATACAAAACGACCCATGATAAGAAATAAATAAGCTAGTTGGATGAATGAAAAATTTTGTAATAAGTAAGGTTGTAAATCCATGTTGTATACTAAGGTTGTCTACCATCTAGCATTACTCAATTTTTTTGGGCAATTTTGGTCATTTTATAGTTTAATGGATTTTTAATTGAAATTATTTGTGTATGACATTGAACACATCAATATCACGCCAGTACTATAATCAAACAAATTAAAATTGACAAAAAAAACAAAGATAATGTATAAAAAACTTAAATTCAAAAACATAAAAAACTTAAATAATAAAAATATAATACCTCAAGGATGAAAGTTTACTGTAAGGAATAATTGGTTGCTAACAAAAACAGATTCAGATGTTGTCAATAGATGTTGGCAACATATATATCCTAACATGTAGCGAAATTTATGAAAACGTGAATAAAATAAACAATCAACCAAATAAACATACTCAAATATTTAAGCAAGAGTATAAAATACTATTGCAACGCCTAAGAGCAAAACTTTCACTAAAAAATTAAATCAAAGAGTTTACAAAACCTTAAAAACTAGTGAATTATTGTAAAAGACAATTTTCTCAAAAACATGTGAGAAAATAAAGAATAAAACATCTACTAAAAAATTCTATGTGAGATGGAATCAAAAACAAAGTAAGGAGATGATGCTTGACGACTAAACACGACACCAACAACACCGACGATCCAATCTTCTATGCTCTCAAAACCTTCAAGTCCGATCAAGTAAAGTAACACGAACAAAGTCGAAAACCCAAGCTTTAGAAATCCTTCAAAGTGTATGCACAATTCTCTCAATCTCGGCTCTCTCTTGTTTGTCTCCCTTTTCGTGTAAGCCTCCACACCTTTTTTTATAAAATCCTCATGATTTGTTTCCAAGAAGACGTGGTTCATAATTAGCCATGATCTTGTTTTTTTGTTTCAAATTGAATTCTACAAAGATAAGATAATTAATAACAAGAGATTAAGATATGAATAAATATAAGATAATATCATAAGTGTACAATATATCATATCTTATCAACTAAGGAAATAATTCTATTAAAACTTTGAGTCCAAAAAAGGCAAAATACTTAAAATAAAACTTTTTAAAACCTAAGGGATTTTAGGAAATAAATATTCCCTTCATTTACAATTTTTCCTTTCTTGCAAATCAAAGTTAGAACTGATTATCTTTAGGGAAATTAGCTTGATTTAATGTGGTCTTTACTAAATCATGACTTTCCTTTTTTTTTTCCAATTCAAATTTGACAGTCGTTACCGAGTTGCCAAAATATGTGCTTTGATTTTGGGGGTAATTGCATACATTATCCTTGTGAAATACCGAGATTGCTAAAAGCCCCCTATGAAAAAATAGTAATGTACTAGCTCCCATGTTTTTTCTAATTTTGAGCACATACATCCCTGTGTTTTCAAAATTTGAGCATATAACCCCTTGTCAGTACATATTTTCAGGAGTATTTGTGCATAAAATTTGAAAACACGAGGAGTTTATAGTCATAGGATGTTTTTAGCAATCTCATGATTTCACAGGGGTAGCATATACAATTATCCCTTGATTTTGTTAATTTTGTTCAACGGGAAATTGGGACTAGGATTGCCTCAACACGTGAATAATTTTAAACTAAAATGATGATTTCATTTCTCGTTGTTTTATATTTCCAACAAAATTGCTATCAGTTGATCTCACGAGTCAATTTTTGAGACACAGATCTCGTACGATTAAACCTATGAAAATGTATTATTTTTTATGTCAAACAATATATATTACTTTTTTATTGTCGAAATGAATCAAAACGAGCAATCTCACAAATGTAAATCCATGAGACCGGTGATAAGTGCGTTTTATTTGTGAAAGGTTTATGTTTTTTGTGTGTGCATTCTTATTATTTTTATGTGTTTTAGTGCATGTGTGTGTATTTCACTCCTCGGGTTGATTTTGTAGGAAAATGGATTTTTAAAGTGTGAATTACGGAGTAGCTTTGTTCGAAAAATAAAATTAAATTCTAGAAAGATACAAATCCGATCTCCACCTTTCAGATTAAATTTCAGGATGTTTTGAAGCTGCTGTCCAAATTTCAGCTCGATCCGAAGGCTAGATCTCGAGATATGAATTTTTGGAAATCGTCGCTCGGCGTAGAAAATTTGTACTACGCGCGCGAGAATCAAGCTCGCGCGCGCGCGAGTCGGATGTCCAGACTTCTGTTTTTTAATGTTGCCGCGCGCGGGGCATATGCCGTGCGCGCATCTTTCGGGGTCATATGTGTTCCGAAAAATCCTTGTTTTGAGAGGAAATTAACTGGTAGGCGTTTCGGACCATATATATACAAGATATAACATATTTTTGAGGGTTGGGAAGTTCCAGAATGCAGAGAACGCAAGAGAGGCAGCTACAAGGCTTGGAGAGAAGATTTCTTTTTTCTTTTCTTCTTCTTATTTTTATTTTTGAATCATTATTTTTAATTATTGAGTAGTTTATTTTCAACCAAGACGGCGTGATTGGGCCGAACAAATTTATGTAGAAAACTTGGATGTTTGTTTGGGATTTTTCAGAGTTGATTTATTTTATTGATTGTCATATTTATATTTGTCTTGTGAATAGTCTGATCAACTGTTTGCTTGCATGTTAATCGATTCAAAGTCGACAGAGGAGGTATTGATTTCGATCACTCTGATAATTAACACATGGTAAAACCGACTAGAAATAGAATTTGGTTTCAGTGTGCGGTTTGGGTGTAAACTGAATTTTCACAAATATTTAATGCATTCAAATTTGATTAGAATTACGAAAGATTAGTTCATCAATATTTGAATATGTTTGATTGTTCTAGAAATAGTCATTTGAACAAGATAGGAGAATTCCCGTAATTTAAGATTAAATTTGAGCCCTGAATCGACTACTTGTTACATGATTTGTTCGGTACCTACGTGTGTCTTGGTTGTCTCGTTTTTATTATTTTTATCTTCAGTTTTTTTATTTTTATTTCTTAAGCAGTTTTTATTTTATTTAAATCAAATTGCTTTTTTTTATTTTGTCTAGATTAAGTAAAATAATTAATTCTTGAGAATTGACTGCAGTCCCTGTGGGATCGATACTTGGACTCTCAGTCCACTTTCCTATTACTTGACCTGGTATGCTTGCCAGTAGATTTATATCACACCGATTTAGCCGGTCAAGTTTTTGGCGCCGTTGCTGGGGACTGTTTAGTTAATATTAGATAGATTATTTGCTTGAGACTAAATTTTTTTTCCCTTCTGTCTTTTCTTTATTTTCATTATTTTTAATTTTAATTTTATTTTTTCTTACTTGTGAGGTACTTGGAGATGGATCATTGACAGGTGTTCACAAGATTTGGCCAGCAATACTTGGAGCTTTTCTATGCTGCTTGGGGGAGATTCAATGATTTGGCGAACATATTTCAATGCCATCAGTTTTCGACTTACACCCTCACTAAAATTTTTTATGGTGGCTTGGATGAGATTACAAGAAGTTGGGTAGATTCTAGAGCTTTGGCCACTGACAGTCAATTATTTAGAAGAGATGAAGACAGTGCGATGCACTTGTTAAATGATATGGCAGATTTTGAATACCATTGGCATTGTGATCCTTTATTGCAAGGTTGGAGTCACAAATATCCTCCAGATATCAACTCTAAAAATTTTACAAACCAACCATCGGAGAGTCAAGAAGAGTGTGTAGGGTGTTCTGAAGATTATATGGCTCAGTTGGAGAATCTTTTGCGGCAATAGACAGAGACAAATCAATTCTTAGAAAGTCGTATCAAGTCTTGGAGTCTTTTGGATGAACAGATTGCGCTTTTTAGAGAACCAAATTTTGAGATCTGCCAAGGGAGTAAAGTAACTGAGCCAGCGCATGAAGAAATAATTTTTGAGGAATTTTCTTGTGAAGAAGAGCCAATAGTGGACTTGGAGGAGGAAGAAACATACAAGACTACAGATTTTACCTCGTCAATGGTTGTTCCATGTACACCGTTAGAAGATTCTTTCTTGCCATTGACGCCACCTCCAAAATATTCCATCCTTCATGAGCTTCAGCCTGCAATCCGAATCTCCTTCCAAACTAATCAGTTCAGACTGAGTGTTGTTGGACCGACAAGCTTAAATTGTCAATATCACGCCAAGCTTAAGGGCGAAGGAAATCAAGACCCATACGTAGAATCGTATGATTCTTACTATGGGCGGCAACCGCTCTTTGATGGTTGCTTCTGCATAGTCTGGGCATTAGACTATAATTTAGCGCTGACTGGAAGGAAACCCAGTGTTCTTTCCCTTGTTTTTTATTTTATTTTTGGTTTTTGTTTTTTTTATTTTATTTTTACTTCTTTCCCATTCCAGTTTGCCGAGTCTGCCCGATATACACAGTCTGCTACTGCTGTCCCAGCTGATATTGTCAAGAAGGAAGATGACGAATACGCAACCAGGGGAGTGTTATTTTTGTTTTCATTGTGTGTTTGTTTTGCATTATATTCATTGTTCTAAAGCATTGAGGGCAATGCTTTGGATAAGTATGGGGGTAGACTAGTTTATTGCATTGGTTATTGTGTTGTTGTTTAGTTATTATGTTTGTGTTCATTCTGTTTGCATTCATTTGGTTTACTTTTTGTGTTTGGTTCGTAATCATGCATATCATTTTGTTGTTGTTCGTGTTGTCTTGCATGAGTAGAATGATTAATGTTAGCCGATGATGATAGAGTTGAAAAAAAAAATTATAAAATTTTGCTTTTGATTGAACATGAGAAACTGTTGGTTGAATAGTGAATATTTTTAAGCACGCGTGTTAGACTGGTGTAGTGTAACGATGTAATTGATGATGTTCGTGTTTGTTTGACCATTGCACGACAATAGATGTTTGTTGATCATGATAGTGTCTTTGGATTCTTGATAGTTGTTAGGCATTGCATGTATGATCTTGGGCGTACTTATAAAATTTTTGAAAAAACTTTTGTTGAAAATTAAGTTAACTCCATCCGGGTTATGAGCAGAGATTGAAATCCTAATCTCTTGTTCTTGACTAAGTATGCGGATTCCATGGGGTTAATAAATTTAAAATTTTAAAGTAACAATTCCATCTGGGCTTGGACAATGATTGAAATCCTAATATTTGTTCCATAGCTAAATTTGCGGGTTAAATGGGATTGATGCTCCATCCGGGCTATAGACGAGGGGATTGAAATTGAATCCTATCTTAGTTATAGCTAAGTTTGCGGGTAATTATTGGGCTTATTAAAAATATCGGGTGCAAAATCCGGAGGTACGTAATTAATCTCAAGAAAGTGCATGTTTTTGTTTGGGATTGTTGAGATGATGGAGTGCTGGATTGTGATACTTGCATTGAATTGTCATAGGTCGCTAAGCATTCTTAGGACAGATTTATTGAAGTTGCATGAAACTGGAATGACATGACAGACACACACTTTTACGTTAAACTGACAGTGTATTGTAAACAATTAAAAAGTTTTTGTGGTTTTTGTTGTTGAAGTTGAAACTTATCGGAGGCTATGTTGTTCATGATTCATTCTTACTTATGTCGTTGTTTGCATATTGTTTTTGTAAGTCTTGCTCGAGGGCGAGCAAGATTTAATTATGGGGGTGTTGATAAGTGCATTTTGTATGCATTATTTTGTGAAAGGTTTATGTTTTTTTTTGTGTGCATTCATATTATTTTTATGTGTTTTATGTGTTTTAGTGCATGTGTGTGTATTTCACTCCTCGGGTTGATTTTGTAGGAAAATGAATTTTTGAAGTGTGAATTACGGAGCAGCTTTGTTCGAAAAATTAAATTAATTCTAGATATATCCAAATCCAATCTTAACCGTTCAGATTAATGTTCAGGATGTTTTGAAGCTGCTGTCCAAATTTCAGCTTGATCCGACGGCTAGATCTATAGATATGACTTTTTGAAAATCTTCGCTCGGCGCAGAAAATTTGTACTGCGCGCGCGCGAGTCGGACGTCCAGACTTTTGTTTTTTAATGCTGCGCACGCGAGGCATATTCCGCACGCGCGCGCATCTTTCGGGGTCATATGTGTTCCGAAAAATCCTTGTTTTGAGAGGAAATTAACTGGTAGGCGTTCCGGACCATATATATACAAGATATAACATATTTTTGAGGGTTGGGAAGTTCCAGAACGCAGAGAACGCAAGAGAGGCGGCTACAAGGCTTGGGAGAGAAGATTTCTTCTTTTCTTTTCTTCTTCTTATTTTTATTTTTGAATTATTATTTTTAATTATTGAGTAGTTTATTTTCAACCATGACGGCGTGATTGGGCCGAACAAATTTATGTAGGAAACTTGGATGTTTGTTTGGTATTTTTCAGAGTTGATTTTATTTTATTGATTGTCAGATTTATATTTGTCTTGTGAATAGTCTGATCAACTGTTTGCTTGCATGTTAATCGATTCCAAGTCGACAGAGGAGGTATTGATTTCGATCACTCTGATAATTAACACATGGTAAAACCGACTAGAAATAGAATTCGGTTTCAGTGTGCGGTTTGGGAGTAAACTGAATTTTCACAAATATTTAATGCATTCAAATTTGATTAGAATTACGAAAGATTAGTTCATCAATATTTGAATAGGTTTGATTGTTCTAGAAATAATCATTTGAACAAGATAGGAGAATTCCCGTAATTTAAGATTAAATCTGAGTCCTGAATCGACTACTTGTTACATGATTTGTTCGGTACCTACGTGTGTCTTGGTTGTCTCGTTTTTATTATTTTTATCTTCAGTTTTTTTATTCTTATTTCTTAAGCAGTTTTTATTTTATTTTTCTTATTTTATTTAAATCAAATTGCTTTTTATTATTTTTTCTAGATTAAGTAAAATAATTAATTCTTGAGAATTGACTGCAGTCCCTGTGGGATGGATACTTGGACTCTCAGTCCACTTTACTATTACTTGACCTGGTACGCTTGCCAGTAGATTTATATCACACCAATTTAGCCGGTCAACCGGCTAATAAAATGTACTTCTATTTTTGTTATACACAAGCAAATGTATACGTATATATATATATGTGTGTGTGTGTGTGTGTGTGTATGTATATATATATATATATATATATATATATAGAGAGAGAGAGAGAGAGAAGTTTTCAGCTTCCTAACCATTCTTTCCCAACTTGTTTCCGACCACTAAAACCCGGTATCGGGTTTTAGTTGTTTTTTTTATTTTTCGCATCACTAAAACACGGTACCGGGTTTTAGTGGTCGGAAACGAGTTGAGCATCAATATATATATATATATATATATATATATTACTATCTCATAATAGTTCAACCATTATACTAACTATTTTGGTGTGTCGAATTTCACCAAAAATTATTTCCATTTTATCCCTAAATTTAACACATATATGTTTTATATTATATCTTAAATGACTAAATTATCCTCATTTTTCTAAAAACATCTTTAATCTTTATCTCCTTTTATCTTTTATATCTTTTTTAAAATTTAATTATTTATCAATTCCTATTAAATTATTTACACAATTTTTGTACAACTTCTTTTTACTTTATATAAAAATTCTCATATTTTTTCAGCTTGATAATTTTTTATATATTTTTTAAAAATAACAATTAAATTATCGAGCACGTGACCACAGTCGCTAGTATATATAAATGATAAGTTTTGATCTCTCGTGCAATCATCATGGATACCTACATGAGCATCGACTGATATGCTATTCACTTATTGTATATAAAAGATGTCATATCAGACGGTGCATATGTAGTTGCCCACAGCAGTTGTTCAAAAGATCAAAACTCTATAAACAATATTAAGTGGTTGATTTGATTGACATTGTAATCTTTCTTTTGTGTACCAACCTCAAAATTTTTTTTATCATACGGTCTCACGAGTCAATTTTTGTGAACATATTTTTTATCCGGCTCGAACCATGAAAAAAAATATATTTATGTCAAAAATATTATTTTTTTTATTGTCGATATAATTCAAATAGACTCGTCTCATGTATATAAATGTTAGACCTTTTTACAAAATAAATACATACTCTTATTTTTGTTATACACATACACACACACACACACACACACACACACACACATATATATATATATATATATATATATATATAAATGATATATAAGTGATTGATTTGATTGATAGCCATTGAAATATTTGTTTTATCTACAGGCCTATTTACCCTTAAATAAATTTGTTTAGTTTAAATAATAAATTACTCAATTTCTCCCCATTTATCTCTTTCTACTTAAATTATAAACCTTATCAGCTTGAATAATTTTTAAGGTATAAACTTATAATATTCTTAGAATATGGGGGATGAAGTGATCGAGCTTTTCTTGCACAGTGAAATCAGCTAAAGAAAAAAAATGAATAAACCGCTAAGCTCGAGATTGTCGCAAGTGCACGAGTCAAATTTTAATATAGTTGATAAGTAAAAGTATCGTTCTCAGAGACTGTATTAAACAATTTCCACTTAATTATGCTTCTCTAGAAAGTTTAAACGAAAATTTAGAATTTTTATATCCGATTACTATCAGCAAATAATCAATTAAAGACAAGAACAATCAAAGATCTAGAATAATTTTCTAAAAATTAAATTCAAATGTTGATGACAATTGTTGAGATTTCAGTTCACCTTCCCTTTTTTGACTCAGATAATCAATCCAAACAACCAACTCATGTTTTTGAAAAGATTCCCTAATTTATTAACATACTCTTTTCAAGTTATGATAAACAAACTTAATACCATGAAATAATTAAATGTCTTCAATTATTTAACAGGTATCAAATTGCATGAACGATTCTTGGAATCCCTTAGCTTTCAACCTATTAGACTATCACTATCAACATGTATTCAATTTCATATGTCTATGCAAATTTTAAATCCATGAACTATGTTATCTTTTCCTATCATTAATTTTTCTTTCGAAACAAATCACGATATAAAATACTGTAGAAGTTAGCTACGCTTCAACAATTCCAAGCAAAAACAATAACATAATTAAACAATCGTCAAAAGTCGAAGATCAATATTAAAGAGTCAAAATTTGGGGTCGGATCCCCTAAATCTCAACAAAAAGAGTTTAGCTACACATCAAATCCATGAAAAACATCTAAGTTCAGAAATAATACTAAGAATTAATCTAGAGAAAGAGTTTTTGGAACAAGAATAAACGCTATCGGATGATTCTTTAAGTTGCTCCTTACGTCTCTCGTTCTCTTCAGTTGTAGCCATCAAAATATGCCTCTTCCAACCCTAATCTCGACTCTTTTATATGCTAAAAGTCCTCACACTTTGTCCTTCCATTTTTAAAATCCGAGAAAATATTCCTTTTCTGAATAGCGTATCGCGCCTAGGCGGTAAAATCTTACCGCCTAGGCGGAAAAATTTATGCCTCCATATTGTTATACGATTTTACCGCCTAGGCGGAAAAAGTTATGCCTCCATCTTGTTATACTATTGAAATCCCGCCTAGGCAAAAAAGTTCTTTCTCCGCATTCTTCTCTTCAGTGATTCCCGCCTAGGCGGTAAAAAGTAAAAACTTCTGCCCACAACTTCAACTTTCCAAGGATTCCTCCTAGGCGGTAAAAAGTACCCGCCTAGGCGGTAAAATTTATGTCCCATATCTTCAAATTGGTCATTCCCTATCTCCGGTTTCAGTTTTTTTCCTGCCAAAAACATTAAATCCATGAGTAGATACCATAAAACTCAAAAACTTAAATTTTAGACAAAAACATGGAATATTCAAAATTCTCACGCTTAATAACGACCAATTTGACCCCTTTTTAATGCAATTTCCGGGTTATATCAACCCCCCCATACTAACCTTTTACTCGTACTCGAGTAAAATAGGTTATGGCCTCAAAATAAGATCACCATTTCTGAACAACATATATTTTTTCAAAAAGCCTCAGAGAATCAATAACGAACTTTCATCTTTTCTTTCAAATGAATTGCAATAAAGCACTGCCTTCAAATTTTCCACAATACACCTTCGAAGAGTAAGTGAACGTGTGTGTGTCATGTTATTCCAGTTACATGCAACTTTAAAAGAATTAGTTCTACGAGTGCTTAACGACCAATGACAAATCAGTGTAAGTATTAACATCACGCATTCCTTCCTCCCAACAATCTCCAAACAAAAACACGACTTTCTTGAGATAAATTACGCACCTCCGGATTTTCCACCCGATTTTTTTTTAAAACCCTAATAATTACCCGCATACTGATATAAATAAGAGAGGATTCGAATTTCAATCCTATCGTCTATAGCTCGGATGGAGCTACAATCTCATTGAACCCGCAAACTTAGCCATGGATCGGTGATTAGGATTTCAATCCCTTTCTAGGCCCGGATGGAATTGTCATTTATTTTATTTTAAAATTTTTTAATCTTTATCCCATTTTAATCCGCAAACTTAGTCAAGAACAAGTGATTAGGATTTCAATCTCTTGCTCATAACCCGGATGGAGTTAATTTGATTTTCACAAAAATTTTCATAAAACTTTTAACAGTTGCGCCCAAGATCGTGCATTCAATGTTGTAAAAATTATTGGGATTAAAAAACGCTATCAAGTTCCACAAACACCTATTGACGTGCAATGATCCAACAGACACAAACATCATCCAATACATCGCTACATTTCATTGGTTTAACATGTGTGCTTAAAATTATTCACTACTCAACTTACGGTTTCTCATGTTTTGAAATTTTCAGGGGTGCTTAGCATAAAAAGTACCAACAGTTTAAAACATGTTCGCATCAACCCAACATCATCACTGGCTCCTCTTATTTTCACTTTTTCAAAAAAAAAATTCACAATTTGAAAGAACAAAGCAGGAAGGCGAAAAAACAAACCTAAAACAACTAAATAAACTAACAAAGTCCTCCATACTAAAACATTGCAGTGTCCCCACTGCAACATAATTAAAACAACTAAACTAAATACAAAAAAGCAACAAAGAAACACCGAAACTCAAATAAAACAAAAACAAAAAAAATTGAAAAGTAAAAAGAAACTCTCCTGGTGCCATCAATCCTCCTCCTCTTCATGCTCCGGTGGCACAACTCCTTCATCATCAGCTTGGGGTGGTCCCATTGAGTATGGGAACTGAAATGCTGGCGGGTACGGTGGTGGCCTCGGATATAAAGAAGAGTCCATGCCCAAGTGATCAGCAATGCCCTCATCAATTAATCCACAGATGTCATGTATTGGGCATTCAGCATTTGATACTAGTTTTGATGTTCGGCCCACGAATATAAGTCATCGACCTTAGCAGTCAGAGATCGACGTTTCGCTTGAGGCGGTGGAGCTGCACTCGAACTCCCTCCTGGGGGAATCTGGGCTCTTGTATCTTTATTTCCCGCTAAAAAATTTTCATCAATGGGTTGTTGAGGTTGGATCCATTCATCGTCCGCCCCTGTCGGCACCCCAGCCAATGCACACAACTCGGTGATAATGGTCGGGAAAAATAGCTTAGTATTCGGGCTATGGGCGCACTGCAATATATGAGATGAAATGATATGTCCAACGTTGATCGTCATACCCTTCATGATCTCAAATAAAAGAACGGCCCTGTCCTTTTTAACCTCGCTAACATGGGAGACCGACATCAATCTACACACCAGGAATGCATACCACAAAGCGGGTACGACTTTGAGATATTTCTTCTGAAATAGCAGAAATTTCAGAGGATCGCTCCATACCGCCCCGTCATGACACAATTCATTCAAAATCATATGGCAATCCGGCTCTGCATACAATGCATCATACGTCATAGTATCCACCTCGGCTAAACACAAACAACTCGTTTATCACATTTTCACCATAAGGCACCCATTTTCCTCGAACGAATACTTTCTCTCGTTACCCTCTTTAGCATTTGCATTAACTCTTTTACTAACGGAACAATACCGGCCTTTGGTTGGGCACAAAATTTTTGCCAACCCCTTTCCTCAATAATCCTCACAAAAAAAAACTTTTCCTTTTATTAATGTGAAATCCACGCTCAGGCCAACAAGTGCGGTCTAATTTTGAATGTTCAAATCTCTGCTTTTCTTCTTGAGAGACGAATTTACCCGATAAAATAGAAAAACTCGATGAAGATGACCCCAACACCCTGCTGCGCTTTGGAGACATTTTCGGATTGGATGGATTGAATCTCCTACTGTTGGCCGAATTTGTCCTTAAATTTCAAAGCTTGGTGCTCCCTTAATGTGATAGATCTGCAAATTGAAGGAATTCGAGAGTGAAGAGTGGATTTGTGGTGTGGATACTGTTAGGGTTCGAGAAAGGGGCGAGAGATTTAGAGAGATGCATGAAATAAGAAAGAAGAAGGAATCTGGGATTTAAACCCCGATCCATCATGCCTAGGCGGTAGAAAATTTCCGCCTATGCGGGATGTATGCGCACGAAAATCAGTCAAAACAGAGAATTTCTCGCCCAGGCGGAAATTTCTCACCGCCTAGGCGGAACCTTGCGCATAAAATTCATTATTTTTTTTAGAGTAAATAAAAAAAACAAATTAACTTGAATAATCAAAATACTAATGAAAAATTAAAGGTAACTAAGTAAAGCAAGGGATAGAGAAGTAGTTCTCAATTTATAGTCTAGAGCAAAACTTTGATAGCCTCTGATTTAAGCTTTTTCTGATAGGAACACATCAGTTCCAATTTTTGCGTCAAAGTTTTCACCCATGTAGTGCTTGAGGCGCTGTGCATTGACTGTGAATTGTGCAGCTTGAGAATCCTTCACTACCACGGCGCCCGATGGGTAGAATTTATCAATGACGAACGGGCCTGACCATCACGATTTGAGTTTGCACGGAAATAATTTCAGCCTCGAAGTTAAAAGCAACACTGTGTCACCCTCTCTGAACTCCCTTTTCTTGATCCGCTTGTCGTGGATTCTCTTTGTTTGCTCCTTGTATGATAATGTCAGATCATAAGCTTGCTCCCAAAATTCTTCTAGTTGGTCCAATTGTAGCAACCTTTTTCCACCTACAGCCAAATAATCAAAGTTTAGAGATTTGATTGCTCAATAAGCTTTATGCTCTAACTTGACAGAAAGATGGCATGATTTACCAAAAATTAACCTATAAGGCGTAGTGCCTATCAGTGTCTTAAAGGCAATGCGATATGCCCACAAAGCATCATCTAACCTTACCGACCAATCTTTCCTGCTTGTATTAAGTGTATTTTCCAAAATTTGTTTTATCTCATGATTTGAAACTTCCACTTGCCCACTAGTTTGGGGATGATATGGGGTGGAGATCTTGTGCGTGACACCATATTTAGCTAAATGTTTTTCAAATAATTTGTTGCAAAAATGTGAACCCCCATCACTAATGATTGCTCGTGGTGTGCCGAATCGGTTAAAAATATTTTTCTTCAGAAATTTCAATACCACATGAGCATCATTAGTTGCACAAGCCTTTGCCTCAATCCATTTTGAGACATAATCAACCGCAACCAAAATATATTTTTTCATGAAAGTGGGAAATGGTCCCATGAAATCAATCCCCCATACATCAAACACTTCACACTCTATGATATTATTTAAGGGAATTTCATTCCAGTTAGAGATGTTACATGTGCCCTGACATCAATCACAAGAAACAACATATGCACGAGTATCCCTAAAAATGGTAGACCAATAAAAACCACATGATAGTACCTTTGCCGCTGTTTTCATTGGTCCAAAGTGACCACCTACCTCACGATCATGACAATGACTCATGATCGGCTGCATCTCTTCTTCTTGTACGCATCGCCTTATCATGGAATCTGCACAAATATTAAACAAAAATGGTTCCTCCCAAAGATAATATTTCACGTCCGACAAGAATTTTTTGCGTTGGTGAAAAGATAAATTTGGTGGAAGTGTGCCTGTGACAAGATAATTAGCAAAATTTGCAAAACCATGGGCAATTTTTGAGTGTGAATAACTGTTCATCAAGAAACCAATCACCTATTTCACCCTCTTCATTTTTCTTTTCCTCACCCAAATTTTCAAGTCTCGACAAGTGATCAGCTACAACATTCTCTACACCTTTTTTTATCTCTTATTTCTAAGTCAAATTCTTGAAGTAAAAGAATCCACCTAATTAAGCGTGGTTTTGCATCTTTTTTAGCCAAGAGATATTTCAATGCTGAGTGATCGGTGTACACAATGACTTTAGATAAAACAAGGTACGAGTGAAACTTATCAAATGCAAATACTATAGCAAGAAATTCCTATTTTGTGGTTGCATAATTCAGTTGAGTCTCATCTAAAGTTATACTTGCATAGTAGACAGTGTGAAATACCTTGTTTTTCCTTTGACCCAAAACAACACCTACTGCTGTGTCACTTGCGTCACACATTATCTCAAAAAGGAGATTCCAATCAGGAGCTACCAAAATCGGAGCTGTCACCAGTCGCTCTTTCAGTGCCTAAAATGCCTGCATACAATCATAGTTAAAATCAAATTGTGCATCTTTCATTAACAAGGAATATAAAGGCTTAGAAATTTTTGAAAATCCTTAATAAATCGCCGGTAGAACCCGGCATGGCCTAAGAAACTTCTAACTCCCTTGACAGATGTCGGCGGTGGCAAGTTCTTAATAACTTCAACTTTCGCTTTATCCACTTCCAAGCCTTGTTCAAAAACCTTGTGCCCAAGCACAATCCCTTCCTGCACCATAAAGTGACACTTTTCCCAATTCAACACTAAGTTAGTTTCCTCACAGCGCAACAAAACCATATGCAAATTTTCCAGACAGATATCAAAATAAGATCCAAATATAGAAAAATCATCCATGAAAATCTCTAGAAAATCCTCAATTATGTCATGAAAAATTGCGTTCATGCATCTTTGAAAAGTGGCCGGTGCATTACACAATCCAAATGGCATTCGTCTATAAGCAAAAGTGCCATAATGACAAGTGAAAGTGGTTTTATCTTGGTCCTCAAGTGCAATCATGATCTGATTATATCCTGAATAGCCATCTAAAAAACAATAAAACTCATGACCCGCTAACCTCTCAAGCATTTGATCTATAAAGAGGAGGGGAAAATGGTCTTTATGGGTGACATCATTCAATTTACTATAATCAATGCACACGCGCCAATCCATCACAGTTCTTGTGGGTATAAATTCATTTTTTTCATTTGTCACTACAGTTATACCACCTTTCTTAGGAACACATTGAATTGGACTTACCCATGCAGTGTCAGAGATAGGATAAATAATACCTGCATCCAGAAGTTTAATGGTCTCAGCTTTCACTACCTCTTGCATCTTTGGGTTAATTCTCCTTTGAGGTTGAACCAACGGTGTATACTTTTCTTCCATCAGAATTTTGTGCATGCAAACTGATAGATTGATTCCCTTGATGTTCGCCACCTTCCAAGAAAATGCCTCTTTGTGTTCTCTAAGGACTTCCACTAGTTTTTCCTCCATTGCATCTGTCAACAAAGATGAAATAATAACAGGTAAATTATTATTTGTTCCCAAATAAACATATTTCAAATGCAAAGGTAGGGGTTTTAGTTCAAGAGTTGGTGTTGTTTCAAGACTGGGATTTTGAGGAGATAGATCCTTCCTATCTCCAAGATCTTCTAGTCGGAGTCTCAGTGGCTTCTTTAATGGAGGATTTTCATTGAGATATGCTATGATATTTGCTATCTCTTTATCCACGGCATCATCGCTTCCTCTACTGGTGAGTGCGGCCTCAACTGGATCCTTCAACTCTCCATGCACAAAATTATACAAAAGTGAATCCAATGAATCTATTCTATAAAAATCATGATCATGAAGTGAATGTTTGATTGCATCAAAGACATCAAAGGTGATCTCCTCTTCTCCTACTCTTAATGACAACTTCCATTTTTGGACATCAATATTGCTTTTCTGGTTGCCAAGAAGGGTCGACCCAAAATTAATGGCATCTCCACGTCCTTTTCCATATCAAGTACCACAAAGTCGACTGGAAATATGAATTTGTCAACTTTGACTAACACATCTTATATTACCCCTCATGGATATTTTATGGATCTGTCTGCAAGCTGCAAAGACATTCTTGTAGGTTGTGGCTCTCCCATCCCAAGTTTCCTAAAAAAAGAAAATGGCATCAAGTTAATGCTCGCACCTAAATCACAAAGAGTGTTATGAAAAGAGATATTCCCAATCACGCAAGGATTAGAAAAACTCCCTGAATCTTTCAATTTAGGAAGGATTTTGTTTTGCACTAATGTAGAACAATTCTCAGTTAAGTTCACCATTGGATGCGCCTCTATTTTCCTCTTGTTGGATAAGATTTTCTTCAAAAGTTTTGCATAGCTAGGCATTTGCAACAAAGCATCAACAAAAGGAATATTTATATGCAGTTTTTTAAACACCTCAAGAAATTTTGCAAATTGTGCATCAATCTTAGCTTTCTTAAGTGATGCAGGAAACGGGGGTGGGATGACAATATTAGGCTGTGCTGTGGGTGTTTGTGTAGAGTTAGAAATCTTAAATGTTGAAGCCTCTTGATCACCTTCTTTCTGATTCTCATTCTGCTCAGTCATCTTGGCATTTAGCTTCTTTCCACTCCTCAATTCCACTGCCTTGACTTGCTCTTTTGGGTTTTTCTCGGTATCGCTTGGTAATGTTCTAGGCTCTCTGCTGGGCATTGCTTTTTCCAACTAACCTATTTTATTCTCCAAATTTTTTATCGATGCATCTTGGTTTTGCATCCTGGTCTCAGTGGAAGACATAAACTTTCTCATCATTTGCTCCAATGGTGATTTCCCCTCTTGGAGTTGCTTCCCATAATTTTGATTTCCTTGCAGTCTATACTGATTATTCTAACCTCCCCACAAAAAATTTGGATGCTGCCTCCAACTCGGATTGTTTGAATTTGAATATGGGTTGTTTCTTGGACGATTCTAACTCCCCACCTATTTCACTGGCATCCCATCTGGCACATAAAAAGGGTTATCATCTTGACAATCCTGTGTGAAATGCTCACCTCCCCATTTGTTGCAGAACACCTCTTGAATATGCATAACAGAATTTCCCATGATCAAACCATCAATATTCTTTGTAAGAGCTTCCAAATTGGCAGACATCGCAGTGATTGCATCAACTTGATGAAATCCTGCAGTTTTTCTGGACATATTCATCTCAGACTGAGGATGATAACTGCCAGAAGCCATCTCTTTTAATAATTCATAACCTTCCTCTAGTGATTTTCTAAAAATATTTCCACCTGCTGCTGCATCTATCATATTACGGTTAGTAGATAATAAACCATAATAGAAAGTTTGTACCACAAGCCAGTCTGGTAGTTCATGATGTGGGCATCTTCTCAATAAATCTTTGTAGCACTCCTATGCTTCATAGAGTGATTCCTGATCTGACTGGGAGAAAGTTGTGATGTCTGTCTGCAATTTCATAGACTTTGATGGAGGAAAATACTTGGTAAGAAACGCTTTGGCCATGTCCTATCATGTAGTGATGGAACCTGCAGGTAAACAATTCAGCCATGCCTTAGCTTTATCTCCCAATGAAAAGTGAAATAAACGTAAACGAACAACATCGTCAGAAACTCTTTGATGCTTAAAGGTATCACCAATTTCTAGAAAATTTGCAATGTGAGCATTCGGATCAGCTAAGGCGGATCCACCGAATTGTATTGTATTCTGAATCATCTGGATAATAGCTGGCTTGATTTTGAACTGATTAGCACGAATTTCTGGTCGAATGACGCTAGGCCTAAAAACATTGATGGATGGTTGAGCGCAGTCCATCATAGATCTAGTAGCAGGTGGCCCATTGTTGTCCTCGCCATCTCCCCGCAGTGGTTCGTTTTTAGCCATCAGAACTCTTTGTTGTCTTCTCCTCTTACGAAAAGTTCTCTCAATTTCAAGATCAAAAGGTTCGAGTTCTGAGTGTGATGATCGTAGCATGCACCAGAAGATATACCTGCAACGAAAAATAGATTAGTAATGTAAAATTTTAAACAAAACTAAAGAAGATCTCTAAGCAGTAAATTTGAAATTAACAGTCCCCGACAACGACGCCAAAAACTTGATCAAGCTTTTCTTGCATAGTGAATCAACTAAAGAAATAAATAAATAAATAAACCGCTAAGCTCGAGATTGTCGCAAGTGCATGAGTCAAATTTTAAGATAGTGGATAAGTAAAAGTATCATCCACAAAGACTGTATTAAACAATTTCCACTTAATTATGCTTCTCTAGAAAGTATAAACAAAAATTTAGAATTTTTCTATCCGATTACTATCAGCAAATAATCAATTAAAGACAAGAACAATCAAAGATATAGAATAATTTTTCTAAAAATTAAATTCAAATGTTGATGAAAATTGTTGAGATTTTAGTTCACCTTCCCCTTTTTGACTATGATAACCAATTCAAACAACCAACTCATGTTTTTGAAAAGATTCCCTAATTTATTAACATAATCTTTCAAGTTATGATAAACTAACTGTGAGACCCCGTTTCTAATCTTCTAAACTTGAATAAAAACTACAATCGAACACAAAGAGCCGAGGAAACGAAACAAATTTTTTTTTTCCGGATGAATAGTGCCGCGCTCGATCCTACGAGTTCGTAGGATCAAGCGCACCCAAAATGCGCTAGGTGCTGGTGAATAGTGCTGCGCTCGATTGCACGAACTCGTGGGATCGAGCGCACCAATTTCTGCGAAGTTGCTGCCTCAACAATTTAATGGCCGCACTCGATCCGACGAACTCGCGCGATCGAGCGCACCCTCTGCCCAGAAAAACATCAGAACAGGGCAGGATTTCAACCATTCAAACACCAATCAAAACTCCAATCTAAAACATGCATCTTACAACACAAGATAGTTCTAAAGTTATACATCTAATCCTACTAATAGAACATGCTTTCAATCTAATTTTACAATCCAAAATATAAATCGAGTTCGAATTACAATTCGACTTCTAGAACACCAAGGCCTCACTCTATCACTCGACCACCTAGCCATGCGATCTCTGACTCGGTCCTGCCCCACCTGTTTCCAAGCACACATACAAAGACAAGACAACAACCGGATAATCCGGTGAGAATAATATTCCTAGTAAAAGAGACTAACATGCAATCTAACATAAACATATCACAACATAATATGCATCAACTTCCACATAATATATCAATTCAAGATATACATAAGAAATCCATTCAAATGCGGAATTAAAATGATATGCATGACTTTAAAAATCCGGGATTATCAAGTATGGATAATCAAAAGGTAAAGGTTCTCTTCTCTTATTTGGGATCCTGAGGATAAAATATCACCAACTCACCGACACTCCCGATCGAGGTGGACGGTGCATATTTTACTCCTCTAGACTCTGGGCACCTATAGAGAGTGTTTCTCGACAATTGGTAGAAATCTGCTAACCAATGTCACTCAACTATAGTCCACAGAACATCTAACTCTTCTGGGCCTCTCTTGCCCGCAAAACAAAGGTAATTGGCTCAATATGAATGCAATGCAAATCAAAACTCATTCAACTGATTCAAGTAAAACAATAACATATAATTCAAGTAGCATGCAAGTATGTGATTTTCCATAGGACACTCGAATTATTACGGATTCGAGTTAATCGTCCTATTCCATTACAAAGTCGTCCTTTTCAAGTTCTTCGGGGATTCCAATCTGAAAATAACACGAGCTAAATCAATATTTAACCAAATCAAAACAAATCTAAACGGAGAAGCTCAATAATATACCGTCTTCAACTCTCGAATCGATTCAACTTCCAGTTTGTTCCAAACCAAATTCTTCAACCCAACTCTGAAATATGAAACATACGGATTCGATGTCAATCTATTAACTCAAACAAACCCGGAAATCAAACCGAAACAAAACAACCGATAATCCAAAACTCGATTTCGACGGCATAACGGCTATAAACGGTCAAACCAACAACCTCCAATCAATAATCATCAACAATACAATTCAACCTAACTACCAATCCAACAAAACACAACCAATTCAAACTAAAATCCAAAACCCCATTTTCGAAATTATGCCCCAAAAATCATTTAAAATCCAAACTTTGTTCTTTTTCCAAACCGACTTCGAATACACGGTCTATGCTAGTTCAAGAACATCATACCCGAAAATTATCAAATTCTGACAACCCAACCAAAATCAAAGTTCGTGGATCGTAGCAAAACTTACGGTATAACAGAGCTCTCGCTGCCGTGATCGTTAATCTGCCTTCAGAATTAAATTCCAACAGACGGATCGACCGAAAACTGAAATCACAAGGCTTGAAGTCACGTTTTTCTTCAACAATGGAGGAGAGAGGCGAGCCGAGAGAGAGAAGAAGAAATTGGAGAAGGAATGGGTTGAAAAGTCAAAAAGGGCTTATAAATATCTAACAATTCCATAATTAGCACTCTAGTCCCTGAAATTCTGAAATTTGCAAAAAAGACCCCGATCAAAATCAATTCGGTTCTTGAACTCTGAAAACTCTGATTATCTCAATTAAACTGAATTAAGATAAATTTGGGGCGTTACAATTCTCCCCATCTAAGAATAGATTTCGTCCTCGAAATCAAAACGGTTCAATCTCATAAGAACGAGATAGAGTCAAAACTGCAATAAAGATTCTTCTCTCAGGACTGACTCTGAATTTGCTATTCCAACCAAACTCTGTTCTTCTAACTGCTTCTCCAAATCTGTATCGGCTCATCTGAACAAACACAACTGAATCGGTTTGGCTGTGAAGCTACTACTCTGTTCGGTCATACTCTGAATCAGTCGTCTCATGTAATTCGTCACTTCAATAAATTCAGTCTCATCAGCTAAAGAGCAAAAGAAATTCTGATATGTTAATCCGACAACAAGGATCTGGTTATAATCCGCATCACAAGACGGGAAAACACTTCACAAAAACCAGAAAGAGACGGAATAAAACAAGTCTGTAGGCAACCTCGCCCATCATCTCCGGACTCTAATGAGATTCAAACAATCTCAGAGACGATTTCTCTCTTTTCTCATCTCTGACAAATCTTTCTGAAAGTCAAAATCTTCAGAAATATTTGATCTTTCCGATCAAAATACAAAAGTCTGCATCTAAAATCTGAATAGTTTGACCACTTAGTCCAAGTCCCCTTCATTCTTGACACACCATCATCAACTGCTCGTAAACCTCGAACCAAATCTGGTCCCAAAACAGGTGATTCAGAAGAAGAACCATCCAAATACCATAGAGGTTTTCAATTCTGCCCGCACAACTCGTCAAAAGATTCCATCTAGATAATCATCTGATAGTTTTTGTTGTACAAGAACTTCATAGAAGTTAGCGACACTCTTCAGCTTGTGCAAGAGTCAAGCACCATGATTCATATTTCCCCCTCCCAGGATCAGAGAGTTTCATATCTTCCTCTCATTTGAACCTTGGACCTTCGGGATTGGTACCATGATTTACCAAGTCTGGTAAAAGTTGAGCTTAAGAGAAGGCATAGACTGCTCATACAAAAACTTTTTCTAAACAGCAGGCAAAGCCTCTAAATCCATATCATTTGTCCTGGCTGTCCGTCGTTCTGAGGATAATCACTGAACTCAGATGTACTACACTAACAAAAGTCTCTTCGAAGACTAAACCAAAAGAAAGACCATAACCAATATTTCTACCTAAAATGACCAAATTTGACATTCAATAAATCTGACAAAAGTTCTGACAGAAACACTAACATATGATCATGTCTGAGAACCATTCTGTAGGGAAAACAATAGCAGATTCATCAATCGGCCATACAAACTCGGATGGCAATTCAAACTCAGACTGACCGATAGCTTTGCGACAACACCTATCGAATGTTCCCAATTCTATTCTGAAATAAATAAACGGTACAACCGAAATCAGATCTCTCTTTCAGCTACCAGCTGTGGACAGTCCAGATTATCAGTAGTTATTCTTTAAGCTTCCTTCTGCATCTGTTCTGAAAAGATCAATTCCTCAATCCTCTAAATATCCGTCTGTCATCTGAAAGAATACTGAATAACTCCAAAGTGCCGATCTCTAGATACTCTGCTTTCCCTAAACATCTGGCATAACAGAAACAATTACTCACAATATACGATCTCTGCACTGAACTGAAACGCGAACTGCTAACTCAATCTGAATTTCTTCAACGGATTCTCATATCTGCTTCAAACTCAAAATCGAAACTGTATCAATCACAATCAAAGAGAAATACCGATGGTAGATAAAATAAAAACACATCTTTCAGCTCAGAGCAACAGCTGTTGCATTCAATATCTCCGGAAGGAAAGGGTTTCCAATCAAAATTCCTCAGTACTTCTAATCATCTTCTCTTTCTTACCCTCAGTGTGTATGGCAAAATTATTACTACAGTTTCCAATATCAGGGAAATTTCGGAAATTTCCTCATAAGAAAAGCAACACAGATCTTCTTAATCAATAAGATCGCGACGAGTTTAAAGTCCAGATTCATACATTGAGTCTCGAGCGTCTTCCGCTGTCTCGATGCTCAAGCTAATAATCGATTCTTCCGAATAAGAATATGCCTCAAGTCTCAATAAGAATAAGTGCAAGGCACCGTAAGGTATTCAATATATAAGAATAAAGAATTCAGAAGCGCTGGTCAATCTCTTCTGCAATCAATAAGCACTGTTCTCATAAGATGAAGTCCAAACAGAAGAACATACTCTGCGAAGTAATCGGCTTCACAAACGATAAGAATCCCTCGAACAATCAGGGATAGAATTCAAAAATCTTCCAATCTCAGATAAGGACGTCGATCTAGATCATCAAATCGAGGAAGACAACTTAATCCAAACAGAATTCAGGCATCAAAGAATAGCATACAACTGCTTGGTACCACAATCCGACATACGATTCTCAAAAGCTCTGAAAGATCAGTACAATTCTACAAACGAATGTGAAATCCACCGATCGAATACTCACGAATTCATCTAATCTCTCTGATAGGTTTAGTCCAAAGGGCCTATAATACTGAAGACGAGTTACAATTCAACGGTACTACAACAAAATCAACGCGGCCATACCTTATTTCAAATCCAGTCTTCCTTACTTCTTTCTTACTAACTCTCTGCTGATGATGTCTGATCTCAAGTCGTTGCTGAAATCAACCTCATAAATCAGAGGCAATACCGGAATCTTATCTGGAAATACCATCAAACTCCCTAACCACTGATTTATCACTCTATATGGGCTAGATTCTAAGACATCAACTGCATACAAATAGAATTCCTCCGCAAAATTTCTGAAATCAAACGATCATACAATAGACAATAGCAAAGAATCCTGAATCAAAATTTCTTACCGGAGGATTTCCACTCGTCTATTGACTCGGATCTAAATCTGACAACTTTCCAAAACTTAAACACGTTTGCCTTGTACTGAATAAAGCAACTAAACAGATAATAAGAATCTGATAACTGAAGTGCACTACTTCTTTGTCCCTACCAATTCCCATCAATTCTGACTTTGGAGATTCTGAACTGACTCTCCTGAAATCCATTTCTTTTCTCAAATAGAACAAAAGAAACTACGGAATGCAAAACTCAAAAGCAGATTGTGCATCCTAGTAATATCCTCAGTTAAGAAATAAGGAGCGTAACAGAACAATCAGAATAAGAGTATAAAATCATACTCAACGGTTACCTGCTGTGTCATCATCGGGTGCAACACAAGTCTGCGGATCCTCGTTCAGAGCAAGATTCAATGTCTGTTGAATCGGAGGTTGATTCATGATTGAAGAGCCTCTAAGTTGATTCTGGTGCGGCGGCTGAAAAGAGTGAACCACACGAGCTTGTCTCTCCTGTTGAACCATCGGTCTAAAAGAACTCCCCGACTGAGATCCAATGGTATAACGCTGAGGACATCTCCTAGCAAAGTGTCCTGGAAAATGGCAGATATTGCAGCATCCAGAAATTCCTAGACAATTCTCACTGAGGTGTTGACCTCCGCAATTATTACAAGTCACACCGGAAGATCCTGAACTATGTCCGGAACCAGATTGTTTCGATCCGCTGGAGCTAGAATAACTACTCCCATACTTCTTGAATGACTGCCCTCTCGGTTGCAAAGTACTTCTAGGGGTACTTCCTCTGTATACGGTCGGTTTTTGGAACGGAATCTGTCTGAGAAATTCAGCTTTAAACAAACTCCACAAAACAACCAAACCTTGATTCTCTAATGCCTTCTTCCTAGAAATTCACCAACTTTTGGCAGTCGTTTGTAGTTGGTACATAACTAACCGAATTCTACGGTCATCGTTGTATTCTAGAGAATCAAATAACTGGTCGATTTCTTCTAACCAATTTACACATTCCACCGCATTCTCTGCATTCCTCCGGGTTGGGGGTTGAAAGGTCCGGAACCTCATCAACAAGCCTTCCATCGGTGTCAGTGTAACGTCCATTCTTCTGTCGTGGAACAACTTCGTTCAATCGAATTTCGATGCGGAATAATTCTTGTTCAAAATTCATCGAGGAATACATATCTCAAATTCGAGAGCATTAGGACACAAACATCTCAATCTCAAGCTCAATCATCTCGTGTCCATAATCTCTATTCAATAATTTTCTTCTATCTCAGAAATATTCAATTGCAATAGAGAAACAATTACATTTTATATTCCAAATAATTCATGCTCTACAATTTAAATCACAAAATCATGCAATTCAAATAATCTTCACATAATAGGCATGCTCGCATGGAATCTAAACAAATCAATAAAATAATTCAAACACATGCGAGAATTCGATTCATGCGGACTCGATCTACCCCGCTCACTCTAATTTGGTCCAAGAAACTTATCGCTCTGATACCACTTAATGTGAGACCTCGTTTCTAATATTCTAAACTCGAATAAAAACTTCAATCGAACAAAAGAGTAGAGGAAACGAAACAAAAATTTTTTTTCGGATGAATAGTGCCGCGCTCGATCCTACGAGTTCGTAGGATCGAGCGCACCCAAAATGCGCTAGGTGCTGGTAAATAGTGCTGCGCTCGATCGCACGAACTCGTGGGATCAAGCGCACCAATTTCTGCGAAGTTGCTGCCTCAGCAATTTAAGGGCCGCGCTCGATCCGACGAATTGCGCGATCGAGCGCGCCCTCTGCCCAGAAAAACATCAGAACAGGGCAGGATTTCAACCATTCAGACACCAATCAAAACTCCAATCTAAAACATGCATCTTACAACACAAGATAGTTATAAAGTTATACATCTAATCCAACTAATAGAACATGATTTCAATCTTAGTTTACAATCCAAAATATAAATCGAGTTCGAATTACAATTCGACTTCTAGAACACAAAGGCCTCACTCTATCACTCGACCACCTAGCCATGCGATCTCTGACTCGGTCCTGCCCCACCTGTTGCCAAGCACACATACAAAGACAAGACAACAGCCGGATAATTCGGTGAGAATAATATTCCCAGTAAAAGAGACTAACATGCAATCTAACATAAACATATCACAACATGATATGCATCAACTTCCACATAATATATCAACTCAAGATATACATAAGAAATTCATTCAAATGCGGAATTAAAATGATATGCATGACTTTAAAAATCTGGGATTATCAAGTCTGGATAATCAAAAGGTAAAGGTTCTCTTCTCTTATTTGGGATCCCGAGGATAAAATATCACCAACTCACCGACACTCCCGATCGAGGTGGACGGTGCATATTTTACTCCTCTAGATTCTGGCCACCTATAGAGAGTGTTTCTCGACAATTGGTAGAAATCTGCTAACCAATGTCACTCAACTATAGTCCACAGAACATCTAACTCTTCTGGGCCTCTCTTGCCCGCAAAACAAAGGTAATTGACTCAATATGAATGCAATGCAAATCAAAACTCATTCAACTGATTCAAGTAAAACAATAACATATAATTCAAGTAGCATGCAAGTATGTGATTTTCCATAGGACACTCGAATCATTCTGGATTCGAGTTAATCGTCCTATTCCATTCCAAAGTCGTCTTTTACCTTTTCAAGTTCGTCGGGGATTCCAATCTGAAAATGACACGAGCTAAATCAATATTTAACCAAATCAAAACAAATCAAAATGGAGAAGCTCAATAATATACCATCTTCAACTCTCGAATCGATTCAACTTCCAGTTCGTTCCAAACCGAATTCTTCAACCCAACTCTGAAATATGAAACATACGGATTCGATGTCAATCTATTAACTCAAACAAACCCGGAAATCAAACCGAAACAAAACAACCGATAATCCAAAACTCGATTTCGACGGCATAACGGCTATAAACGGTCAAACCAACAACCTCCAATCAATAATCATCAACAATAAAATTCAACCCAAATACCAATCCAACAAAACACAACCAATTCCAACTAAAATCCAAAACCCCATTTTCGAAATTATGCGCCAAAAATCATATAAAATCCAAACTTTGTTCTTTTTCCAAACCGACTTCAAATACACGGTCTATGCTAGCTCAAGAACATCATACCCAAAAATTATCAAATTCTGACAACCCAACCAAAATCAAAGTTCGTGGATCGTAGCAAAACTTATGGTATAACAGAGCTCTTGCTGCCGTGATCGTTAATCTGCCTTCAGAATTAAATTCCAAAGGACGGATCGATTGGAAACTGAAATCACAAGGCTTGAAGTCACGTTTTTCTTCAACAATGGAGGAGAGAGGCGAGCCGAGAGAGAGAAGAATAAAATGGAGAAGGAATTGGTTGAAAAGTCAAAAAGGGCTTATAAATATCTAACAATTCCATAATTTGCACTCTAGTCCCTGAAATTCTAAAATTTGCAAAAAAGACCCCGATCAAAATCAATTCGGTTCTTGAACTCTGAAAACTCTGATTATCTCAATTAAACTGAATTAAGATAAATTTGGGGCGTTACACTAACTTAATACCATTAAATAATTAAATGTCTTCAATTATTTAATAGGTATCAAATTGCATTAACGATTTTTGGAATCCCTTAGCTTTCGACCTATTGGATTATCACTATCAACATGTATTCAATTTCATATGTCTATAGAAATTGTAAATCCATGAACTATGTTATCTTTTCCTATCATGAATTTTTCTTTCGAAACAAATCACGATATAAAATATTGTAGAAGTTAGCTACGCTTCAACAATTCCAAGCAAAAACAATAACATAATTAAACACTCGTCAAAATTCGAAGATCAATATTAAAGAGTCAAAATTTGGGGTCGGTCCCCTAAATCTCAATAAAAAGAGTTTAGCTACACATCAAATCCATGAAAAACATCTAAGTTCATAAATAATACTAAGAATTAATCTAGAGAAAGAGTTTTTGGAACAAAAATAAACGCTATCGGCCAATTCTTCAAGTTACTCCTTACGTCTCTCGTTCTCTTCAGTTGTAGCCGTCAAAAGATGCCTCTTCCAACCCTAATCTCGAATTTTTTATATGATAAGAGTCCTCACACTTTGTCCTTCCTTTTTTAAAATCCGAGAAAATATTTCTTTGCTGAACAGCGTATCGCGCCTAGGTGGAAAAAGTTCTGCCTCCATCTTGTTATACTATTGAAATCCCGCCTAGGCGGAAAACGTTCTGCCTCCGCATTCTTCTCTTCGGCGATTCCCGCCTAGGCGATAAAAAGTACTCGCCTAGGCGGATAAACTTATGTCCCATATCTTCAAATTGTTCATTCCCTAGCTTCGATTTCAGTTTTTTTCCCTGCCAAAAACCTTAAATCCATGAGTAGATACCATAAAACTCAAAAACTCAAATTTTAGACAAAAACACGGAATATTCAAAATTCTCACGCTTGATAACGACCAATTTGACCCCTTTTTAATGAAATTTCTCGGTTATATCATGAATATGACATGGATACAATGCATTTTACTCATAATAACTTTTCTAATATGCAGTTGATATTAGGTGATGTGAATATTGTAGATGTTGAGTTAATTAGAGATGATGTAGAGGGCTTAATGGTTGATGTTCTTCCAGATGTGGAGAATGAAACTAATGATGAAAGTCTTTGATTTTTGGGATTTTTTTCATAATATTGAAATTTTCAATACTGTTTTTTGGCAGATTTGAGATAGTGCTCTGATATTTTTTTTATGGCTTATTAATGTATTTGTTGATGTTCATTCTAGTTAGTTTCTGCTTTTGATCATGTACCTTGCTATTGGTGTGGTTATTTTCTTTTCCAACAAGGATACATTCAGGGAGGTGGAGACACATAGAATTGTAATCTAGGATGGTTAGTTATGTGCTGGATTTACAATAGAATTGTAAAGTGTCATAGAAGGATGGCAAAGTGGGTACGTGCTTGGCCAAGATATGACGATAGCTCAATTTCTTGTTGCTGATATTGATAACTATGTTTTTTTTGTTGCGTGGTTCTTAACTATCTGTTAGCAATGTAGTTATTATCCATTTTTTACTTTAAGCAAAGAATTATGATCACAAGCCACGTTCTGGTTATGATAATGATTTGCGTTTTATGATGGTTTTTATACTATTTTGAGTTAAGTGTGTCTATGCAGTCTTTATTTCTAGCCACAGTATTGAGATTGCTTTGGAAAGGGAAAGATAAACTAATATAAAAAATAGCTTTATTTATAGCCAGTCTTTGTTTTGTTTTTTGGAAGGAGAGTCTTTTTCTCTATATGGTACTCTATCGATCTGCACTACAATTATATTGCATTTGGCCTTGTTGCTCTTGTCCTCTTGCACGAATGACTTGAAGCATTGGAAGACTAATTAATCTCTCAATTACCGACGAAAAAGAGCCCAAGAATTGAATATTCACTTCTTTAAGTTGGTGTTGTGCAAAGTTTAAAAAAAAAAAAAGTTGGTGTTGTGCAAGGAGCCAACGTTACAGAGATTATTTTATTGCACCATTATTATTTAATAATAATTGATTTCAATCAATTTTGTTTTATTTTTGTTTTTTGTTTTTTTAATCATCTTCCAAACACTTTATTTTGTGAACATGAGAACAACATTTGGGTCATATAGATGAACAGAGAAATGACTATTAAATAGTATGGGTGTTCATCGATAGGTTCAGTTTGGTCATCGTTTTTTTTATTTCGGTTTTCAGTTTTACTAGAGGCGGTTATAAACCACTTCGAATCCTGTAGGGTAGCAACATCAATGGTGTTCAGAATTGTTGGATCTCGGATCTCGATCGTGTACAAGACGCAGCGGAAGTTTAAAATTAATTTTGGCGTTCAAAATTTTCTTGGACACTCGTATGGTTTAAATAAATATACGTAGGGTGTTTCAAGAATTTTACCTATCAATCTAAATATATTGATGATGGCTCCAACTATTTCAAAATAATTTCGTAAATAGCTCTTGTTGTATTTCCCTACGAACAATCAACTGGAGTTTCACCTTTCTTTAATCTTCGAATCAGGTACACGACCGGATTTTCTGTTCCTCTTCTAAATTGCACTTAAAAAAAGAAGAAATTTTTCCGTTGAAAAATTAACAAAGAAAAATACTGGAAGGAAGAGAGCTTCGAACAATTCGAGCAGCGGAGAGAAGAAACAATTTCTTCCCCTTATCATTATCTGAGACTCTCCCCAATCAATTGAAATATTGATTGGGGTGCTCCTCAAAATATAATATATATATATATATATATATATATAATAATAATAATAATAATATAATTAATATGTGTTGGCCAATAATGGCCGACACTATTAATATATATATTATTAATATATACATATTATTATAAACAATATATAATTTTATGAGTCTTTAAAATCCAAGTCCAACTTGGAAAAATTAATTAAACCCTTTTAATTAATATTGCTCTCAAAATTTCTATAAGCCTTTATAAATAATTTATAAGCTTATCTATCGATCCAGTCAAATTTATTTCTCATAAATTCAACTCTTTGATTTATTATCTCAACGGAAACAGGAAAACCAGTACTTGTGTAACACTCAATGGTTCAGGGATACAACTAGTTGTGGGTCCAGGCTTACATGAGTTATTTATTTCCTTAGTTAAGTAGATTTGAGATATTGTTATGCTTAATTATAATATTCGCTTATCTCATATCTAACTTATCTTTTCTTATTTATGTAGATTTGATATGATCAAATTTTGAGGTATCTCACGCCTACAAGGAAACTAATACAAGAAGGATCTTGCCTATATATTGAGTTGGGCGTGCAAAAAAAAAAAAAGAGGCCGAGAGAACAACTAACATAGAGTTGTGTGAGAGCTTCACGTACGTACTTTGAGGGAAGAAACAAAGATCTTCTGAAGCTCGTATCGGTCGTGATTACTTGATGCTTTAAAGAACACTTGAAGATCAAGGATGAAAGAGTGTTTAGTCTCTACGAGTTTTTGTATCAAGATTTTCAACTCCTTGTTTTAGTTTTTTATTCTATTTCATATAGAATTTTAAGAGTTGTTTTTATGGTTTATTTTCTCACATGTTAAGAGAAAAAGTGTTTTTACAATAATCACTAGTTTTAGGGTTTGTAAAACTCTTTGATCGTTTTCCAGTGAAAGTTTTGTCCTGAGGCATTGCAAGAGTATTTTATACTCTTGCATAATTATTCTTGAGTCTGTTTATTTGGTTGCTAGTATATTTTATACATGCTTTAATTATTTTCCGCTGCGTATTACTAAGGTGTTATTGAAGATATTGTCAGCACTTTGTGACAACACCTCAAACTGGTTATGTGCAACCCCTATTCCCTTATAATTATTTGAATAATCTTACGTTGGATCATATGATTCATGGATCATGTAATGGATGAAAATTTAAGAAAAATATTTCATAAAACATAAAATTTGTTATTATCATTATGATAATCATAAATAACTAATTATAATATTTAATTTAATTTTATGTGATGATTGAATCTCTTCTACTGCCCATCACACACGCAAAGTTCTCTTGCAATAAATAACTAATTATAATATTTAATTTAACTTTATGTGATGATTGAATCTCTTCTACTGCCCATCACACACGCAAAGTTCTCTTGCAATCTTCTGAAGTGCATTTCTCAATCTTGCTTTGTTCCATACTTTTTTCACATCGCAGGCAAAACCCACCAACGCAAATTGCTCTATTTGGGCAATATCTTATACACTGAACGTCATGTTTGCATCTTGGCCCCAAGAATCTTGCGTTGGATGGCATAAAACCTGTCAGAATTTATTACGTAAACTTGTTAGTACATAAATATGATTTCGTTAATTATAAAATTACATAACCAAACAATATTTTTTTCCGCATCGTATTTTTGTTTTGATGTCACTTGGTGGATATATGAACAATTTGTAAATTCGTGAAATAAAATTATATAAAGAAAGAGACCGACCGACACCAATCAGAAGGAGAAAGACGAGGAATAGCACATGGGAAGATGGGGACTTGTCCATTGATTAACTAAGTATATTTGTTATATAAAATTACAATGGAAACAAATATTATGTGCACTTTGTAAAGAAGAGAAGGGGTTTTTATACTGAAAGAATTAAAGCAATTGAGAAAATTTTTTACATTTTTTTATATCTTAAAATATTGTACGTAGATTATGATGTAAAATATATTGTGGAATTGGGAAAATTATGTATAATAATTGGGAAAATGTTTTGAATTTTCTTTTCCTAAAATATTGTACGTAGATTATGATTAAAATATATTTTGGAAATTTTAAAATAGCTAAATATTTAGTGATGAAATTATTGAAATTAGTCAAATGAATAAAATTTGATTGTTAATAATTTTAAGAAATTGAGAAAATATTTTAAATTTTTTTATATCTTAAAATATTGTACGTAGATTATGATTCAATATGTAAAATATATTGTGGAATTGGGAAAATATTGTATAGTAATTGGGAAAATGTTTTGAATTTCTTTTCCTAAAATATTGTACGTAGATTATGATTAAAATATATTTTGGAAATTTTAAAATAGCTAAATATTTAGTGATGAAATTATTGAAATTAGTCAATTGAATAAAATTTGATTGTTAATAATTTGAATTTGAAAATACAAAATTTTAGATATAAATTTCAAATGAATTTTTTTTAGAATTTTGAATATATTAAATTACCTAATAAATTAATTAACAATATAAGAACGCAAATTTTATATTTAGGGGTGTTCATCGGTCGGTTCGGTTTTAATTTGTCTAATTTCGGTTCGGTTTTTCGGTTTTTGGTTTATAAAAAATGTAATCCGAAATCAAACCGTTCTACTTCGGTTCGGTTTGATTTTTGTACTATAATGGATCGGTTTATACGGTTCGGTTTTGTCGGTTTGATCATTAATAATACATAACATAATAAAAGAAACATAAATTTTATTCAACATGTAATTTAAATCCCCCAACACACAACTTAAAGTTATAGTCATAGAGTGAAGAAACAAAAAAAATAACAAACAATAGAAGGACAAACATTCAACCACAGTTTTATAATATTTTAAAAAAACAAAAAAAATTTTGCTACGGTTATTCTGATTTTGATAGAATTATGAAAATTAATAATATAAATACATTGTAAAATATAATATGTTTTTTTTACATGATTTCTTAGTAAAAATATTTAAAAATAAAGTTTAAATGACTTACATAAACAACAATCAATTAATCAACTATAAATTACATAAACAACAACAATAAATAAATAAACAAAAATCAACTAAAAATTATTCAAAATGATTATTCATTCACTAAATATCATCTTATAACATATATAATGTAAATATAAAATATAAATAAAATTATTAATCTAATTAAATTTTGGTTTTTTCGGTCGGTTCGATTTGACATATATAATCCAAAACCGAACCAAATAAACTTCGGTTTTAATATTTATATACGAATTAAAAAATACGGTTTTCGGTTTGGTTAGGTCTATGATTTTTTCGGTTTGGATTTCCGATTTTTTTGGTTTTATCCGAAATATGAACACCCCTATTTACATCAATGAATTTCAGTAATTTCCAAACATATTTTGTTAATATCAATTTGACAAAGAGCCCGTTTGATTTCAGTAGTATTTTTAAAAAAAATAAGTGCTTTTTTAGTTGCTTTTAAAAGCATTTTTTTTAAGTAAAAGTAAAAAATAATTTTGTGTTTGAGTATATAGATTGACCGAACTCTTTTAAATTTGAGTTATAAAAAAAGCATTTGAAAATCTATAAATATGAGCTTTTAAAAAAACATTTATTTTAGCTTAATTATGTGCTTTTAAAAGCAGTTAAAATTTATCCAAACACATTTGAGATAATAAAATCACTTTAAAAAAAAAACTTTTTCTCTTTTTTCTATTGAAACCAAACACACTCTAAAGCTATAAATGTTCATAGATACGCAATTTCATTTCTTTATATTGTGGTGAATGGTAATCTCCCAATTTGTTTCTAATAATTTACAAACATATTTTGTTAATATCAATTTGACTAAAGCTATAAATGTTCAAAGATACGTATTTTAATTTCTTTATATTGTGGTAATCTCCCAATTTGTTCTCATAATAAGAATGGACACTTTTGAAAAATTAAAGAAAGGTAATTGACAATTGTGGGAGGAGAAAGACGAGGAATAGCACATGGGGAGATGGAGACTTGTCCATTAATTAACTAATTATATTTGTTACTAAAATTTCTATGGAAACAAATATTACGTGCACTTTGTAAAGAATAGAAGGAGGTTTTATACTGAAAAAAATTAAAGCAATTGAGAAAATATTTTAAATTTTTTATACCTTAAAATATTGTACGTAAATTATGATTCAATATGTAAAATATATTGTGGAATTGGGAAAATATGCAAAATTTATTGTGGAATTTGGAAAATATTGTATAGTAATTGGGAAAATATTTTAATTTTATTTTCTTAAAATATTGTACGTAGATTATGATTCAATATGAAAAATATATTTTGAAAATTTTAAAATAGCTAAATATTTAGTGATGAAATTTTTGAAATTAGTCTAGTGAATAAAATTTGAATGTTCATAATTTGTATTTGAAAACACAAAATTTTAGATATAAAATTCAAATGAATTTTTTTAGCATTTTAAATATATTAAATTACCTAATAAATTAATTAACAATATAAGAACACAACTTTTACATCAATGAATTTCAATAATTTCAAAAAATATTTTTGTTAATATCAATTTTTATAGAGCAGTCTATGCTACCTCACCCGGGCAGTGCCCGGGTGGGGATCCAACGGCCCGGATCCGTTAATGCTGGCAGATCGGGTAGTGTACGTCTGCCAGCATAGACTGAGCCCAATTGGAGTAGTCTATGCTAGCTCACCGGGCAATTCCCGGGTGGGGATCCAACGGCCCGGATCACCCGGGAGATCAAATGATTTGATCTCCCGGGTGATCCGGGCCGTTGATGCTGACAGATCGGGCAGTGCCCGTCTGTCAGCATAGACTGAGCCCAATTGGAGCAGTTTATGCTACCTCACCCGGGAAGTGCCCGGGTGGGGATCCAACGGCCTGGATCACCCGGGAGATCAAATCATTTGATCTTCCGGGTGATCCGGGCCGTTAATGATGGCAGATCGGGCAGTGCCCGTGTGCCAGCATAGACATAGCCCAATTGAAGCAGTCTATGCTACCTCACCCGGGCAGTGCCCGGGTGGGGATCCAAAGGCCCGGATCACTCAGGAGATCAAATCATTTGTTCTCCCGGGTGATCCGGGCCGTTGGATCTCAACCCGGGCACTGCCCGGGTGAGATAGCATAGACTTCATAGATAAACAATTTTATTTTTTATATTGTGGTAATCTCCCAATTTGTTTTCCATAGTTTACAAACATATTTTGTTAATATCAATTTGACTAAAGCTATAAATGTTCATAGATACGTAGTTTATTTTCTTTGTATTGTGGTAAACTGGTAATCTCCCAATTTGTTCTCCTAATAAGAATGGACACTTGAAAAATTAAAGAAAGGTAATGGTGAGAGGAAGGGCGGCGGCTGGAGAAGAAATCAGTTACACAGTATGTCAAAGTCGGTTTACATGGTATTGATGATTTTGTGGCTTGCTACGTATTTCCAGGAATTTGTGCGCAAGTTTTTTAATTTTTAAATTTATTGAAATTGGTACTGGAGCCATTACAACGGTCCAATCCACACCAAACCATCCTCAAATGGATCCTAGTAGTTGGCCCATCAAATTTGATGGGCTAGTAAACCTCAATGCAATCCAAATCATCTTGGGTTGAGGTTAGACGAGATGGCATAAGAAAAATAATGATATACAAAACAATGATAGTATCCACATTCTATAATTCATATCTTCTCATTTAAATTTAGCCGAAATAATTCAACAAAATTTAATTGGCACAATAAATTAAGAATATAAATTTTAATAAAGTTTAAGAAATCTATAAACAATACTAAGTTTTGCTAATTAATCTACCATTATTATTAATCATCAAACTCTTGGTTGCAAAATTCTAGACCATTATCTGTTCTCAAATTTTTTTTAATTATTCCCTTTTTTATTTTCTACCAGTGTTTTCCATTCAACAAATTTTCTAAAGGCTTCATTCTTTCTTCTTCTTTTTTTTATAAAGAAAATAGATCAACACTTTTTTTAGAATAATCCTCAATCAAGAAAATAAAATATTAAGATTTAGAGAGTGATAAAGGTACCTTCGATGAACATCACAAATATGAGTCTATATGATCTAGTACTGACTTTGTAGTGTGAAGGGCTACATTGAATTTAAGTTTATGTGTTTTGCTAACACACACTTCTCACAGAAGTCCAGATTTTTTATCTGCTTAGGTTTCAAGAGACCTTGTTTACTGAGTCCTTGGAGTCCTTTAAGGCTCATACGTCCAAGCCTTCTGTCCAAAGTTGTGTATGATACTTCTCTTATACAGATATATTGATATTTGTTTTTATAGTTGTCCCCAATAGAACATACAAGCCTTGTTTCAGAATGCCTTTCATAACAACTTATGCTCCTTTTACAACTTTCAACATTCCATTTTGAGCTTTGTAAGTCAGTCCTTTTTTACCAAGGTACCTAAAGAGATCAAATTTCTCTTTAAATCAGGAAGTATCTAACCTCTGTGAGAAGTTTAATTGATCCATCCCATATTTTTAACCTCACTGTCCCAACACAATGAATCTTACAAGATTAATTGTTTCCTAGAAGAACATGTCCAGAATCGACTTCTATGTAATCTAAGAACTAGTCCCTCCTAATTGACACGTGATAGGTACATCTCACAATATATCGACTCTAATTCTCTCAAGATCTAATGAATGAGGAAGAGATAATTAAGATTTCAATTCCTCGTCCATGACCTGGATGGAGTTGAGTTTTTCAAAACTAATTTTTTTTTTCAATTTTTTTTAAAAAAATTTGGTGCGCCCAAGATCATAAGTGCAATGTAAAAGACTCATCAAAATTCAAAGAACACAGTTAAGCTCCACAAAACACCTATTGTCATGCAATGATAAAATAGAAAAAAACTTACTCAAATCTTTTGCTACAATTAGCTGGTCTAACATAAGGGCTTAAAAATATTCACGGGTCAACCTACGGTTTCTCATGTCAAGTCCAGAGCAATCACAATTTTTTTTTTCACAAAATTCATAACTTCATATCATCATTGGCTCTCATTCATCATCCTACTCAACACATATGCAAACAATTACTAAAACGAACTAGACACAACAACCACAAAACGAACTAAAAATTCAAACAAACAAAATCATTACGAATGCAGCACAAACACAACAATAAAATAAACTAGACTAGACTACCCCCCATACTTATCCAAAGCATTGCCCTCAATGCTTAAGAAACAATGAACAGAATGAAAAAAACAAACACACAAATGCAAGACGAACAAAAACACAATGAACACAAAAATAACACTCCCCTGGTCTATGCTTCGTACTCTTCCTCCATATTCAAAATTCCAAAGCAACTTCTCTTATCGGGGCAACCTATTAAACATGAAAAGCGACGGGTAAGGCGGTGGATTAGCAAAAGATAATAAAAAAAATAACAATAAAAAAATAATAAAAAAAGAACACTTGGTTGCCTCCCAGTCAGTGCTAAGTTTATAGTCTATTGTCCGACTTTCCAGTAGCATCCATCAAAGAGCGGCTACCACCCATAGTAAGAATCATACGACTCTATGTATGTGTATTGATTTCCTTCGCCCTCAATCTTGACGTGATATTGACATGGAAAGATCTTCGGTCCAACAATACTTTGCATGAACTTTTTCTTTTGGAAGGAGACTCCGAATTTAGTCTGAAGCTCATGGAGGATAGAATACCGTAGAGTTGACGTCAATGGCAAGAAAGGATCTTCTAACGGTGTACATGTAAAGACCATTGACGAGGTCAAATATTTCTCCTTGTATATTTCTTCCTCCTCCAAGTTTACTTTTGGCTCCTCCTCAATTAAA
Organism: Henckelia pumila; assembly: GCF_033568475.1. Taxonomy (NCBI): domain Eukaryota; kingdom Viridiplantae; phylum Streptophyta; class Magnoliopsida; order Lamiales; family Gesneriaceae; genus Henckelia; species Henckelia pumila. The sequence continues at coordinate 127,839,163 of NC_133123.1, read as the reverse complement.
AATTCTTCAAAAATTATTTCCTCATGATCTAGCGCAATTTCTTCATTCTCTTCACAGATCTCAGAAAATGGTTCTATAAAACGCTCAATCTGCTCATCCAAAAACTCAAAGAGTTGATGCGGCTTTTCAAGAACTTTTTTATCTCTGTAAGTTGTCGCACAATGTTCTCCAACTGAGCCACATGATCCTCAAAATGCGCTATACACTCTTCTTGAAGCTCAGGTGGTTGGCTGGCAAAATTTGTGGAGTTGAATTCTGGAGGATATTTGTGACTCCAACCCTACAGTGAAGGATCACAATGCCAATGGTAGTCAAAATCTACCATATCATTTAACAAGTGCATCGCACTGTCGTAATCTCTGCTTAACAAGTGACTGCCAGTGGCCAAAGCTCCATAATCCACCCAACGTCTTGTTGTCTCATTCAATCCACCATAAAAAATCTGAACTAGAGTGTAGTTTGACAAAGCATGGTATCAAAATCTGTTTGCCAAATCATTGAATCTCCCCCAAGCAACATATAATGGCTCCGAGTATTGCTGGCCAAATCTTATGAACACATGTCGATGATCCATCTCCATTTACCTCACAAGTAAGAAAATTAAAAATTAAAAATAAAAATTAAACAAATGCAAGGAAAAAAATGTCGAGTCTTAAGCAAATACTCTATACTCATATTAACTAAACAGTCTCCAGCAACGGCGCCAAAAACTTGACCGCTTAATTTGGTATTTATTAGCAAGTGCACTAAGTCAAGTTATAGTAAATGGACAGAGAGTCCAAGTATCAATCCCACAGGGACTGTTGTGAATTCTCAAGATTTGATTATTTTACTTAATCTAGAAAAAATAATAGAAAGGAGTATGAATTGAATAAAATAAGAATTTAAAATAATAAATAATTATGAAATTAACTAAAAACTAGGACTCAATAATAATTCTAATTAAAATAAGCCAACTAAGACACGGGCAGGTACCGAACAAATCATGTAACATGTAGTCAATTCAGGACTCATATTTAAATCTTAAATTACGGTGAATTATCCTAACTTATTTAAAGGTATATTTCTAGAACAATTAAACCTATACAAATATTGACAGATCAATATTTCATAATTCAAATCAAATTCGAATGCATTGAGAATCTTGATAATTAAGTTTGCACCTAAACTGCACAATGAAATCGAATACTATTTCTAGTCAATTTAACCTTGTGTTGATTTATAGAGTGATCGAAATCAATTCCTCCTCTGTCGACTTGAAATCGATTAACATGCAAGTAAACAATTGGCCAGATTATTCACAAGACAAATTTGAATCCAAAAATCAATAATATAAAACCAAATCTGAAAAATCCCAAATAAACATTCAAGTTTTTTACATAGATTTTTTCGGCCCAATCACGTGGCCTAGGTTGAATAAAAACTAATCAAATAATGAAAACAATATTCAAACAAAAGTTTAAAAATTTAAAGAAGAAATGAAGAAAACTCTGAAGAAGATGGAGCAAATCTCAAATCTCCAAGCCTCCGCCTAGCCACCATTCTGTCTGCGTGAATCCCCCCGTTTCTCACGTCTGAAAAGCTCCTTTATATGGCTTCAAAAGCCCATGAAATAAAGCCAGCAAAATAAGAGTTTTTATTTTTGGAAATTCTGATTTTTTTATGCTCCGCGATCTCTCACTCGAGCGCATAAAGTTGCGCTCGAGCGAGCAACTCTCTGCCTCAATTATTTTTTTTACGCTTCACAAGTCTCGCTCGAGCGCATGTTCTTGTGCTCGAGCGAGATGATTTCTGCCCGAGATTTTCTTCATAGCATATCATCAAGTGCGGTAGTTCCCTCATTAGCGCAATAGCGCTACTTTTCCACAATCTTCAAAGTGCAATAACGTTATGTTGTAGCTCTACTTTCTTCTCTCTCCTAGAGTTGTAGCTCTATACAACAGCTGTAGTTCTTCATATTCATTGTTCTGTGCTTCATTCTTTCTTTCTTTTCTTTTCTTTTCTTTTCTTTTATTTTCTTTTGCATAAAACTCCTTTAATTTCTCATCTTTCCTACAATTAAAACCAAAGAGTGAAATTCACACACATGAAATAAAACAAATAAAAACACACATAAAACAATATGAATGCACACAAAATAGACATAAAAATAACACGAAATAATTCACATAAAATGCACTTATCACCCGTATCAGAGGTTTGTGTAGATTCACGAAAAAGATGAAGAAGAACTAATTAACTAACTATTACTTTAAATTGTCCACCAAGTGACTAATGACCGTTGTGGCAAGGAATGAACTGGACCATTCAATTCATCATAATGAGTCAAATATAGTCTTCAAAATATAGTTACTTGAAAAACAATTAAAACTTAGAACTTGAATCTATCTCGGGAAAATCAAGTTCGATTTTAGTTTTGACCAACCCACCCCACCTAACAAGTTGTCGGTGGCACACCGAATGGGTCCACTTCGAGTGGAGACTCGGTTCATCATCTTTTCCAGTGGGAGATGCTTTGGTGACATGTTCTTTTAAGGGAAACGTTGCAACTATACTAGATAAATAAAGGTAAGCCACAAAAATCTCATAACAATCAGACAAGCGGAATCATACATTTTTGTTCACCAGGAAAATCGGGAGAAGATGGTCGGGTTCTATAAGCTCAACATTATCATGTTGTAATGTAGTAATGGAGGTTGTTCCATGTAGTGACCTGATGCGAATCTTGGATGCATGAAAAACAAACACGATTATAAACGAATCGTACCCTCAATTCAATAACAAACAGATTCTATAATGTTGTCCCGATCTTTTGAACAAGTAAGTTTTCGGATATTCACCTCTAATTTACTTGAAATTAGCAACATATAATCACGAGATAAACAATTAATCACAATGGTACATTCAGAAAACTTGTTCCTGAAAATCCACGAAGATAATCAATTGACAAACGCCACAAAGTAATTAAACTTTGATAAGTTTGAATTTTGACAAAGCAAAAGCTTCAATAAAATTTTAGAGAGAATTTTACACTGATAAAAATCAATAATATGAACTATGTTATTCATTAATGAAAAATAAACAATGTATTTATAGTTTACAATCAAAAATAAAAGATAATGCAAAATATTGCAAAAAGATATCAAAAGATATCATCATCTAAGAGTTTCCTAGTAGACTTATAACACTCAAAAACAGGAAAATACTAATTAAATAATAAATAATTAATAAAATCCAAAACACACACAAATCTCCATGTTGTGTGTTTTTCTCGGAATAAAACTCAGAAGCTCAAGAAATCCCCGCAGCAGCGCAACAATGCGATAAACTTTCCCGCAGAGGCGTAAGAATGCGAGACACATTCCCGCAGATGCGCACAAGTACGTAGCTTGGATTTCCCGGACGTGCAGAAGCGCTGCTCTAAGCGCAATTGCTCTTACCCCTTGCGCGATAGCGCTCCCACAAGTGCAGTTGCGCTTGTTCCTTACCACGAGGCGCAGATGCGCGACCCAGTGAGCAGAGGCGCCTTTCCCTGCTCCATCTTCCTTCACCTTGTTGATCCTTTTCCCCTTACCTGCAAAATCCATAAAAAAAATATCAATAATTTCATAAATATTTTTCACAAACAATAGCATATCTCGCACAATTATAACTATATCAATATTCATGAAATTTTTCATGTACCAACTAATAACAGTAAAACCATTAACTTGCAAGATTATGTTCAACATTGCATCACAAATAATATATATAAGATTTCTCCCCTTTTTAAACCTAGTTAACCCCAACACAAATTTTCTTGACATATTAAACCATTGTGTCCTAGGAATAAGATTTAAGCCATCTAAATCATAGAATTGCACTCTTAACACTTTTTGTACACATGCAACATGCTTCTTGCAACTCCACTCAACAAATATTTTCACAACCATATCAAATATTCATCCATTAGACTCATTCTTTTGGATCTCTCAAAATTACACTTCAATCTCAAGACACATACCCTTTCATCAAGCAAATCATGCAATGAAGAACATATAAAGAAAAACTTATTTTCTTTAAACAAATACGTGCTCAAATAAGATTTATCATGAACATTGCACAAGTATTTTTCAAACACATCCTCAAAGTCATTGACCCATTCATGCAATTTATTAATAATTTCAAACCATAAGAACCTTGTAACCAAAAGAGATAAGAACTCATACCTTTGTGATAGTGTAGTAACTACCACATTTTTCTTATCTCGTTGGTACTTGATCAACTCTTCGCTAACAATTCTAAATCCCTGAACACACACCAACTTACTTACTCTTAAATCACACCAAGATTCCAACACATCAAGAACAAGAAATGACTTCAACACTACCATATGATCCAAATTATTCAATTCTTCAACATACCTAGATTCCCATAATTTAAGATCCAGATTTGAATTCAATCCATATTTCATAGATAGCACATTCACAAATCCTTCAACTAAGAAATTTAATCCAAGAAATTTAAAATTGAGATCATACATTTGAAAGTAGACATTTGATTGGTATTTAAAATTTAAATCATACCCCTCGAATGAAACAACTCTCAAATCTCTAACCTGACTTTGTGTGTGACCAACTTCACATGGATCCAACATGTTGTATCTTCTTTTAGTAGTGTATCTCGTTTGCTTCTTCATCATCACTTCTCCAAAATCCTGCAAAGAAGAACAAACAATGCTCGGGATTGAACCGGCTAAATCATGACAATGAGATAAAACCTCTTTGTACAAAAGTACTTTAGGGATTTTATTCATTTGCACAAAATTTTCAACCTCACAATTTTGGACCATAATATTTTCTTTTTTATTGGTCTCTTTCCTCTCTTTTTTTCTCTCAAAGGTCATCTCACTCTTTTGTACTCTCTTTCTTTCGTCCTCTAAATTTTATTTTTCTTTCTCCATGGCTATCTCACTTTTTTGTTCACTCTTTTTTTTCAGCCATATCACACAAATTTTCAACATTCAATTGATCCTCAAGAAGTTCTTTTGGATTTAATTTCAAAGAAATATTAAAACAATTACACGACTCATCAATAGACTCGCAAGTGATACCAACAAGATTATCACCCACAACATGCACAATAGAAGAATTATCATCAAACAATGACTCACCCTCCACCGCACATATTTCAACACTCACATCATCAATACTTGAAGTATCATCAACCTCAAATTTTTCAACTTCTTCAACTTCAGCTTTTGCCTCAACATCCACTAAAACATTGGATTCAACATCTACTTGAGAACCCACCAATTTCATCATAGACTCCTTTAGACATTGCCTCATATCATGCTCATATTTTCTAGAACACCATAAGAATACAATATTAAAATTACTAGAATTTGAAATTTTAGATGTACCTTGATATTCATGCTTTGGAACTCCACTTTTCTTCTCATTAGGAACAAAACATGTCCACATAGCTCTCTTCACCTCATCCCATGTGTCTATACGACTCATTCCACATATTCTCCTATTAACCACCACTTTATCCCACCAAGTTCAAGCATAGCCGATAAACTCGTTTGTGAAAAGTTTAACCTTTGGCACTTCGGAATAATCATGACCATCTAATACACTTTCTACCCTTTTCTCCCACTTCAAATACAATTCCGGATCCTCATTTCCATAAAATATCGGAATCTTCATCATCTTAGTTATACCCACATAATCTCTCATTTCTCTTCCCCAATTCGCACTACAACTTTCTTCATCTCTACCAATGCCATATTCATCCTCCAACTTACTCAATTTCTTATGTATTGGCTTAAACGCATCCTTAGCCGTCTTTCTCATCATCTTAGACAAATCACCAATTTGGCGTTGTCAAAAATTTTGGCTATTAGAACTCATTGTACCTGCAAGAAAAAGGTTAGTAATAAAATTACTCACCCAAAATCTCACAAGTCACTTCAAAGAAATCGCTCAAACACTCCTTTTTTTCACTCAATATTATGAAGAAAGGTCTTATGCTTTGTGATTTTAAATATCAAACTCACAAATTCAAAACTTGTAAACACTTGCCAATCGACTCACGTAGATGGCACAAAAACAAAGAATTGACTTTATGAAGATTGAAATAACTTTGTACCCAAAGACTCACAAGACACAAGAAATTTTTCCACAAGTTTTCTTTCTCGCTTCTCTTTTTTTTTTTGAGCTTTTTCGGTCCTTCAATTTTTTTGACCGATTTTTGTCTTTTTTTTTTGAATTTTTTGAGATAGCTTGCAGCACAAGAAACGAAACTTGGGCGACAAGATTGACACGAAAAAGATTTGGAAATTTGAAACAAAATAGACTTAGATGAAGAACGAAACATGAAGAGCAAAGAACATGAAGAACACGAAGAACGAAAAGATATGATACTTGCTTGATTCAAAACTTTGGCTTTGATACCAAATGATGCGAATCTTGGATGCATGAAAAGCAAACACGATTATAAACGAATCGTACCCTCAATTCAATAAAAACATATTCTATAATATTGTCCCGATCTTTTGAACAAATAAGTTTTTGGATATCGACCTCTAATTTACTTGAAATTAGCAACAGATAATCACGAGATAAACAATTAATCACAACGGAACATTTAGAAAACTTGTTTCTGACAATCCACGAAGATAATCAATTGAAAAAACCACAAAGTAATTAAACTTTGATAAGTTTGATTTTTGACAAAGCAAAAGCTTCAATAAAATTCTAGAGAGAATTTTACACTGATAAAAATCAATAATATGAACTATGTTATTCATTAATGAAAATAAACAATGTATTTATAGTTTACAATAAAAAATAAAAGATAATGCAAAATATTGCAAAAGATATCAGATATCATCTTCTAAAAGTTTCCTAGTAGACTTATAACACTCAAAAATAGGAAAATACTAATTAAATAACAAATAATTAATAAAATTCAAAACACACACAAAACATTGTGTTGTGTGTTTTTCTTGGAAAAAACGCAGAAGCGCAAGAAATCCCCGCAGCATCGCAACAATGTGATAAACTTTCCTGCAGAGGCATAATAATGCGAGACACTTTCCCGCAGATGCGCACAAGTACGTAGCTTGGATTTCCCGGACGCGCAGAAGCGCTGCTCTAAGCGCAATTGCGCTTACCGCTTGCGCGATAGTGCTCCCACAAGAGAAGTTGCACTTGTTCCTTACCACGAGGCTCAGATGCGCGTCCCAATGCGCAGAGGCGCCTTTCCCTGCTCCATCTTCCTTAACCCTGTTGGTCCTCTTCCACTTCAAGAACATTAAAACAACCTCCAAATTGATCTTCAAGCAATTCAACTTGATTACCATGGATCCCAAATCAGTCCAATCTCGATGACAACTTATGGGACAATTCTTGGAACAATATGAATCTTCGAGAGCCTTCTAGATTCATATCATGACCCAACCTGGATCACCTACAACTTAAGACTAGTTAAGCATGCATTTGACTTAAGCAAAACATAATCAGAAATTAACATCAAAATTCAAAAATCCAAATACGAAACAGTCGATGGAATACAACCAACACTAAACCCATAGTAAAAACTGTATAAATACAACCAAATCGAAAGCAGAGTATCAAATCTCTAACCACTAAGGGAAACTCGCTGAAAACTGACAACTGGTCTCAACCTTGCCGCGATCCTCCGGCATCGTCCAATCAAAGGCCTGCCCGTCGAATTGGGTGTCCAGAACACATAGAAATACTGAACGTGAGCGATTACGCTCAATACGAAAGCATGAATATGCAGACAAATATGATGTATGAAATTAGTTTAAAACTCAGTCTTCTCAGGGGCACTATCAAATTTGCAGTACCGGCTGGAGTCAAATCCGCAAGGTACATCCACATACTCACCCTACCACCGTAGCGTCAGTCCTTGTCGTCACGACGTCTCCTGGTGATAGAAAAAATACAATAAATGTAGGGCCCTCCCTACCAACATGACTCATCTGTAAAGAGATACAAGTCCAATATGATCATGCATGTGCATAAAGCAGTAAATCATGGCACATAAAATTCAACATATAAGTGTATATCATGCCGACTATCTCGGTCAGTACTTACGTACCTCAAAACCAGAATCTCTAGAATCACAAATCTAGATTCAAGCCTACAATTCAATATTATCCATGTCACTATTACTGATCTAAAAGCCTTAACTAGACTAATAGATACTCCCTAATCCTATTAGGGATCTTAAGTTATACTTGCGTCTGTCGATAGCCCTTTGCTATCAAAGTCCCAAATCTTGGTCACAACTCCGCTATGACTTCCGGAACGCCTTGGTATCGACCGCACTCTTCCTAGGAGAATAGAAAGACGTCCCAACCAACCAAGAAAAGGAGGGAAAAGTTTGTGAATTGTCAAGGAAATGAGGATTCGGACCCCATATTTATAGAACACGATCGGACGGTCCGATCTCCAACTTCGGATCGTCAGATCTCCCTCAATCGCCACATGTAACCAATTTGTGACATCTGTCCGAACAGCACATCGAATGGTCCGATCTCCACTTTAGATCGTCCAATCTTTCCATGTGACGTCACCTGAATGACCTCATCTGGGACAATTGCCTCCAAACTCCAACAGAACTTCCGAACTCATGCAGATCGGATCCTCCGATCCTAGTTCGGATCGTTTGAACTAATCCAAATTATCGAAGTTCAGATTCATAATTTGAAACTCAATTAAGTCTTGGATTTGTCCAATTAACATCCCTTGATCATCTTTAGCAATTTAATCACCTTAATTAGGATACGGGTCACTACATTCCATGTCAGAGACATCCTATAATGCTGCGATCGGAGGCGGAATATTTTATGCTTCTCCGCTTGATCTAATAGCAAGTTGAATATTATTTTTTCATAATTCCGAAAAAACCTTCTAATTCCTAATAGAATTTTTTTCAGACATTATTTTGTAACAATTAAATCTCAAGTTGCTCGATATTACCGCAAGTGTACGATTTAAGTTATAATATAGTCTAACAAGTTGTCAAATTTAATTCGATCGCAGTTATTTAGTTAATTAAAACGATAAGTGAATAAATTAATAAACTAAATGAAAATTCAAATTAAAATATTGAACAAATGCAATATTAATTAATTAAATTAAAATAATAAATAAACAATTGTTCGAATTTTGGTTCACCTGCCCCGTAATATTATCTAATGATTGAATAAATTCTTAAGTCATGCTTTTGATGAGATTCCCATAATTATCGATATACTATGTCGAGCTATATTGATCTGATTAACAAATGCGATAACCAATTGTCTTTGTGTTATTTAACAATTTCAATTTCATTAACGAAATGTGGAATCATCTATCTTTCGAGATATTGGAATATGACGAACATATACCCAAACTACATTGTATGTGTAAGTTCTAGATCCATGGATTATGTTAGTCTATCGTGTTATAAAATAAATTTTCGGTCTCAATTATAGCATATAAAATACCTTTGAAGTTAATCACGGTTCATAGGTGCAATAAATACAATAACATAATCAATAATGCTTAGAAAAGAAATCTTAAAAAAGAAATCAAAACATGATTGTTTTTTAATATTGACCGACAAAATTAGTTGGGACTAGCAAGTATACTAGGTCAAATTATAATAAACCGGGTTTGAGTCCGGATTGTCCTACAAAGTTCGTTAGTTGATTACCAAGATTCAGTTAGTATATTTATTCTAGACAATTAATAAAAAAGGGTTGTGATATATTTAAAAAAAGATTCAATCAATTTGTAAAGTATTGTAGTAACCCAGTTCCATTTTACAAGATTAAGTTGCTAATCATGTTTAGATTTAATAAAACATGATTAAGGGATTTGAATAAGATCTAACAGATCAAGGAATTGGGTCCATAATTGCCCAAAAAATGGTTAATGGGCTTATTGGGCTCGGGCAGTTCGGAAGATCTGAACTAGGTTCAGAGGGTCCGAACCAGGATGGTTCAGAGGCACGATTTGGGTTCGGAGTCAAAGTGAGATCGGACGATCCGATCAAGGGATCTAACCTATCCGAACTCACCCAGGGACAGGTGTCCAAATCTCGGGTAAGAGATGATGTCATTGCTGACGTCACATAGCCGGATCGGACGATTTGATGTGTAGGATCGGACCGTCCGATGTGTCCACCAGGACGTGGCAAGAAATATTGTACAAGTGTTTCGGACGTATGAGATCGAACGATCCGAAGAGGGGTCGGACCGTCCGAACTTGGTCTGCATGCAACGTGGTAACCATGCAAAGATTAGACCGTCCGATCGATGCCTATAAATAGGGGTCCGAGGGCTCACTTTTGAATTGTTAAATTTCCTCTCCTCTCCGTAATGGCTCTATTTTAAGGGCTTCGGGACTCTTTCTTTAAGAGTTGGAGTAGAAAATAATATATTATTATATAACGGACAGTGTCCGTAGTAGTGGCCAGGCGGCAGAGCTCTGGCAAGGTGTCCATAGTAGCGGCCAAGCAGCGGAGCTTTGGCGAGGTGTCCAAGAGTCGTAGCTAGGCTATACCCAGAATCTGGGGCATGATAAATCAGCGGGATGACGATGGACAAAAGTATGGTTGTAGCTCTTTATAGGAAATATGGAGTATGCTATAGTTTAATTAAGGCTTTTAGAGCATGATAGGTGATGTTCGGAATGCTAGATAATACATGGTATTTATGTATTGTAGTGCTGCATGGTAGGCTTGGACCTAGAGGGGAGCTTCTAGGATCTGCCTTAGTAATGTACGAAAGTATTATTCGAGATATCCAGATTGAGTATGCAAGTATTATGTGTTTGCATGTATTATATGATTGCATGATTTATATGATACATCATGTCATGACTGTATGTTGCATACATGAGCATATTGATTCCATATCCTTAAGATATCCTGTAGTAAGGCGCTCACCCAACGAGTTTGTGGATGGTTGGATACGTAAGTCCTGTGTCAGTCACCGTTTCGGTTGGACACTTGTACTAGTATCAGGTCACCATTATCCACTGGGTGTAGGAGCCACCTCCTCAGGCGACGGCGCAGCGTGCTATATACCCTGGGCCCGGCCTATGACCTTATTTCTTGACCTTAGTGTCTTGGTACCTGATAAGTGCATTTTGTGTGCATTCATATGGATTCATGTGTGTTTTTATATGTTTTATTTATAATTAATCTCATGCATGTGCATTTCACTCTTCGGGTTGATTTTTTTAGGAATTTGAGAAGAAATCATGATTTTTGGAGAAAGAGAAGAGCCACATGAATGATTTACGGAGCATCAATGGTCAAAAATTCATTTTTAATGCTAGAGAGATCTAAATCCGATCTTTAATGTCCAAATTAAATTTCAAGTTGTTTTGAAGTTGCTATCCAAATTTCGTCTCGATCCGAAGGTTAGAACCCCAGATATGATTTTTTAAAAACGCTGCGCACTTGATAGAAACTCGCTCGCTCGAGCGGGAATTTGTTACCGCTCGAGCGAGACCTGGGCTGGAAAAATAAATTTTTTGGGCAGAATGTTGTTCGCTCGAGCGGTATTTTTTACTGCTCGAGCGAGATATCGCGCAAATCAGAAAATCAGAATTTTTGGCAATTAAAAATCTTATTTTGATGGCTTTATTTTATGAGCTTTCAAATCCTTATAAAAGGGGACTTAACAGCAGATGAAAGTGGGGAGATCACACGTAGATAAAAGAGGCGGCCGATAAGTGCATTTTGTGCACTTAATTTGTATTTGAGTTTCTTGTTAATTGTTGTTTCGAGCGGAATTATGTGGTATTTGTGTTGTTTTGTGGTGTGCAGTGAAATAAATAAAAGATGACTTTTGCGTTGATGTGAAGGAAAAGAGCGTGGAAATGAGTCCAAAAAGCAAGATGAGATAAAAAGAAGAGCCGAAAAGGTTGAAATTCGAAAAACTAGGGCGGCCGCGCAGCCTTAGTAGCGCGCTCGCGCTGTTGTGAAGCAGGGGAAAAAAATAAAATTTGAAGGTCAAGTGCGCCCGCGCTACCTTGCCTGCGCACCCGCGCTACCTGGAATTGCTGAAGACAAGAAATATGTAGCTGTAGTGCGCCCGCGCGACGGAATTTCATACGTGAGGAATTTTAATATTCAAGGAAACTCGGGTATTTTCGTGGGCTTTTTATTGGACGATTTGTAGGCCATATAAAAGGGATTTGTCTGATAGAAAAAAAGGGGGCCGCCACACATCACATGTGAATCAGAGAAAAGGTTTCTGGAGCTTGAACGTAAAGATTTTCTGGTAAAAGTCGGTGTTTTAATTGAAGAATGAAGACAGAGATCGAGAGTCCGGACACGACGTCGATGACGGATTTATTTTCTACTTTTTATTTATTTCTGAATATTTCTGGATTTATAAACATGTTTTGTGTTTATTTAAATTTGATTATGAACTAAACTTTTAGAGTCTAAAGGTTGGATGGAACCAAGTGTACACACTTTCATGAATTTGTGATTTTAATAAATTGAGTTCCTCTAGATTAATCGTGTTTCTAGAATTTCATGTGAAACAACCCTAACCTTTATTTTAAATAATAATTAAATAAAATGCGGATTTTCAAAAAAATTTCGGCATGACCTATCTATTTAAATCATAACCCACCTGACGCAGACAATAATTTTAAAAAAATAATAAAACCGACGATACTAAATAATCTAGATTGAGAAAAGAAAGAACGAGAACCCAAGAAAGATCTACGACATTCAAACATCCATAAATCGTAATAATCTGATATTTACATGCCCACAAATAAATATATGAGTCTTTCATTACATTGGTCCAATTAATAAGCTAAGAGTCTTTGAAGCATTAAAACTTGAACTACTATTGTGGAAGACTGGCATAGGTCGGAGGGATGTGCCGTGCCTGCATCGCAGTCCGCTCGATAGTCTTGCCCCTCAGTCTCTATGAAAAACTTCTCACCTGAAAACAATAAGTGTAGTGAGTCTAAAAGACTCAGCAAAAATATGGGGGGATAACAAGTACTACATAAATACAAGCACAAGCAAATTGAAAATAACTTGTAATAAAATATACTTTTGTGCCCTTAAACTTAAATAAATGATTTCTGAATAAATGACGTGAATATGAATTTAACATATGCATGGCTAAGTCAAACATGAACAATGAAACTGAATATATTGTACTGAACATGCATATAAATGACTTGAATTGAAACTGTGAACTTAGATCCTTGGATTGTGACTCTGTGGGTTTCGATCATGATCATGGCTGCAGTGCACTATGCCGAATGAAAGTCAGGATAACACCCAACCCGTCTTGCCCTATGGTTGGTATGGGAAGCCAAGATTTCTCCTATCCCGTCCATACACATGAATTTTTGTAAGGGAAGCTAAGACGTCTTCCAGTCCGTCCAAACACATGAATTTTACTGTAGTCACAATCATCTCACTTCGTTCGTAAAATACTTTCTTTCATTTATAAATATGAGACTTAGCATGCATATTTAAATATGATGTACATGTAAATGTTGATCGATAATCATGCATATGACTCACACAAGAATGACCGGGATGGTGATTTAGGAAGCTACCCAAAGGATGGAAAATTTAACCCATAATTTGCACTTAAGACAAATTCGAGCGGTTTGCCCGCAAAATTTTTAACTTGCTCGATTCTTAATCAAAAAGGATTCCGCTTGAATCCACGACTCCATGACACTTAGAACTAAGTAGGGAAATCATCCTTGGAATTTATTTCCTAAGCGATCATTTTATAAAATTCCTATTTCCGGGCAACAGCCCTTTGGTTTCAAGAAAATTCTGCACCTTATTAAATCAAAAATCTAAAACTCGACCAAAACTTAACCGAATTAATTCACGCTTGAACCGACATATTCCCAACATCTTAGAATAATTCCAGACCCGAGCCCTTAACCAAAACCCGAGTTTAACCTCTATTTCAAAACCAGTTTCCGGACAGCCCCAACATCCATGAAAATTCTGCTCAAGCTTAAATCTCAAACTCAACCAAAACTTAGCTATAAATCTTCCAATATTCCAAGTCACTAGTCTAGGTTCAAGACAAACATTTAAGCTCATATTAACCCCTTAGAAACTCCCATAAACCAGCTCAAACCCAAGTCAACAAAGCAACCAAAACCGAGCCCCAAAACCCATAAAATTCGAATGCCCTTCAACTCCTCACAAGCCATCTTCAATTCATCCTAGTTGCTACCACGTGAACTACATATCATCCATGGTAGCTCTAAATCACCATCCGAATCAACACAAAAAAACATCATATATATTCGAACCAACAAGCTAAGGAAAAATTCTGGAAATTGATCAATCATCATGCTATGCGAACAATGAAACTTTCGAATTCAAGCCATGAAGGAAAGCTGGAAAAATGCTCAAATCATATGCTATGCAACCTCTGAAAATTCGAACATCATGACACGAAATAACCTGGAAATTTTCGAACTAAACCATGTAAATAAATCTGGAGATTTATCGAGCCGATGTCAAGCACATTTCTGGATTTTTTTTTTTGACAATCACAAGCATGGAAAAATCTGGAGTTTTCGATGGTAATATAGCTTTCTTGAAAACCCTTTTTAAATGCCAAACACCCTTTTATACTTCACAATGAAAGATCAAAGCATCATCATGTAAGCAAATCGAAAAATCTGCTCATACACATTTCGAAAACAGGGCACAATATACATAGGAATTTCAAATGCTCCAAGAAATGCAACACACAATATATATAATAACCACATAATGAAGCAAGGAAATTTATATCCTTGCCTAAGCTTTAACCAAAGAAATCAAAGGGAACAAGGGCTCAAATGCCGCGGCCGAAGTGAGCTGGAAATGAGCTAAAAAAAGAAAACCGAGCTCCGAATGAAACAAGAAGCTCGACCAGCTCGCCTATCTGATGCCTCGCCGGAGAAGAGGGAAAGAAAGAAAAAGAACAGGCGGCGTGAGCTTAAGAAGGGAGAAGCCGATGCGCAGGACATAAATCCTTGGAATTCAAGTGTATAGGTAGGCAAACACTAGAAAAATGAGAGTGTTGGAAATTTCATGAAAAAATAAAACACACCTTTAAAAAGTGTTAAATCAATTCTAGCAATTAGGACTACAATTAAATCGCCTAAATAAAAATACAAACTTAAAAAAATCATAATTTAAAATATTAAATTTGATTTTACTAATCTGGAAATAAAAATACTAATTTTTGCAAAAGTTAAAAATAATAAATTCTAATACGCGGGAAAAATATAACATTTAGCCAATTAGCACAGAAAATATTTATAATTAAAATCATAAATATTAAAGACTGATTTAGGCATGAAAATCCAAGAATTAAACACTTAAAATATTCTGATGTCACGGCGACGAGTAAAATATTTAAATAACAAGTCGAGCGATTAAAATAGTTTGAACAAACTAGACTAACGTTTAAAAGCAATTTAAATAAATACACAAGTGGAAATAAAAACCTTTAAAATAATTTGGACAAATAAAAAGAAATATTTGAATAAACAAGTCTAAAACCTTAAAATGATTTAGACAATTAGAAATGATTTAAATAAATAAGCTAGACATTTAAAATAATTTAAAATAATTAATCGCTAAAATTAGGT
This sequence comes from Henckelia pumila, assembly GCF_033568475.1. Taxonomy (NCBI): domain Eukaryota; kingdom Viridiplantae; phylum Streptophyta; class Magnoliopsida; order Lamiales; family Gesneriaceae; genus Henckelia; species Henckelia pumila. The sequence goes on along the minus strand of NC_133123.1, from coordinate 127,823,498 downwards.
TATTTTAAAATAAATAAGTTGGACACTCGAAAATATTTAAATAACTAAACTAAACAGTTAAAATCATTTTAAAAAATAAACTAAACAATTAAAATCATTTAAAAAAATAAACTTAAACAATTAAAATCATTTAAAAGAATAAACTTAAACAATTAAAATTAAAATCATTTAAATATGCAAGCTTAAACCTTTAAAATATTTAAAACTATTGAAATTGCACAATAAAATCAATTAGACAAATAAATTTAAACAATTAAAAACATTAATTAAATAGTCAATAAAATAAAAATCATTTGAATAAATAATAAAATATTTTATTAACACATAATTCACATAAAGAATTTAAATCAATTAAACTTAAACTTAAAAATAATAATCATGATATTTATTTAATTTAATGAATGGGATTTAGTAAATAAGATTTTTGGTGCTACAATTCCTTCCCCCCCTTACATAGAATTTCGTCCTCGAAATTCAAGACTTATTAACTAGGTCCAGATACATTAGACCAGATCGGCACTAACTACCCTTACCTAGCACCTCCACGAGTCAACGCTAATAAGCTTTCGCTGCTGTTGTGAAAATTACTCGCAAGCGTACGAGTGTCAAGTTTTAATATAGTGAAAAAAATCAAATATCGTTCCCTCAGAGAGTAAAATGAAAATATTTAGTGCTTGTAATTAAAATAGTCTAAACTTTATCTAGAAAATCAAATTCTCAGAATTTTGCAGAATAAAATAATCAATGAGTTTTTAATAGCACGCACACAACTTTCAGATAAAAATCAATCAGAGAAAAAATGGTCTAGAGGTATAGATTTCACCTGGTTTCAACAACAATCAATCCTAATTAATTAATCTTCATGAATTTCAGTAAATTAATAGCAAAGAACACTTAAATTTATTATTTCCTTCTCCCGAGCAACAAATAATTTTTATCAACTACAATTCAATTCCAATATCCTTATTAAGAATCTACTTGCAGTGATCTATCACAAAACAATGTTCTTTTTAAAAGCTATGTTAAAATTATACACTCTCCCGAGTTGTATAAATAATTAACAGTATATTTTCCAATGGTCGTATTCAAAATCTCCTCTCCCGAGTGCGAGATTTCAAATAAATATTACAAATCAATTATTAATCACATAATTGAAAAGACAATCAATTCTAGAAAAAATAATTAATATAGAAGAAACTCAATGCAATAAAAAAAAAATTCATGAAAGTGTCTACACTAGGTTCCATCCGACCTCTAGACTATAAAAATTAGTTCATAACTGAATTCAAATAACACAAAATATTCATAAATCTAGACATCAATTCAACAATTAAGAACGATAAAAATAGAAGAACAAATCCGTAGTCACTCTTCCATGTCCGGTTGATCGATCTCCGTGTTCTTCCTTTGATGTAGTGCAGATTTCTCCTCCAATATTTTCTCTCAAATCTCAAGTTTAAACTCTCAGAATTCTTTGATGTATTGTGGCGGCTCTCCCCTTTGATTGTGTCCTTGAAGTCCCTTTTATATGTCCTCGAAGCCCGCCGAATAAAGCCCGAAAAAGTCTCAAAATTTCCTTCCCAAAAAATTACAAAATCTGACTTTCGGACGGCGCGGGCGCGCCTGAGCTACGTCTTTAGCTTCCATTTTCACGTCTAGGAGGCGCGGGCGCGCCCTACTCTCTCATGTGTTGTTCTGCAACGCGCGACAATGTTCAAAAAATCATATCTCCCAAACTAACCGTCGGATTGAGCTGAAATTTTTACAGCAACTTTAAAACATCCTAAACTTTAATATGAACAGTGGAGATTGGATTTTGATGCTTCAATAATTCCCAATAACTTTCTGAAATTGATACTCCATAATGCATCCTTCCGCTTCTTCTTGCTACTTTCGCGCCAATTCTTGCAACTCACAAAAACAACAACTAACATGCATAATATCCACTTGATACATCACAAAAGTCAAGACAAATCATATATAAATCAAGTGCATAAATTGCACTTATCAAATTCCCCCAAACTTAGACTTTTGCTAGTCCCGAGCAAAACAATAATGAGTAATGTAATCGGCCTCCGAATTTTTAAATTTCAAGATTCAATACACATGTCCGCTAATTTTTTCAAGATTTCTCGTGTGTGTGTGATTCACCAATCTTGTCTATCCTCCTCGCTTTCGATACACTAATGCAACAAGTTTGTTTCATAGAATCATCAACTCCGCTCTCTAGTTTCAAAACACTATCCACCAAGTTCAACTTCTACTCACTAAGATCAAAAGGACTTTTCAAGTTATATCCAAAAAAATTTCATAAATTCTCCATATTTTGCATCCGGCTTTATTTTATTTTGCCCCAATAATTACCTGCATACTTAGCTATAACTAAAGATAGGATTCGAATTTCAATCCCCTCGTCTATAGCCCGGATGGAACATCAACCCCATTATTTTTTCCCGCAAACTTAGCATGGAATAGTGAATAGAATTTCAAACACTTTCCAAGCCCGGATGGAGTTGTTAATTTTTTTTCAAAAATTAATTCTTTCACTTTTGCAACCCCATTTATTCCGCATACTTAGCCAAGGACAAGGAAATTAGGATTTCAATTCCTTATCAATGACCCGGATGGAGTTATTATTAATCTTTTCATATTTTAATGCCTAATTCATTTCTAAGCTCGTAGAATTCTGCCTCAGTTTCAAGCATAAATCACCAAAGTTAAGAATCAAATCATCCAATTCACTTACAAAATCACAAAGATTCTCTAATCACTTAAGTCTAGACAATCAAGGCATAGTGCATATGGGTGAGAACTCAAGATTAAATATAACTAACATTAACATTTTTAACACCAAAAATTATTTTCATCATAGGCCAACACAAGTACACATCATTTATTCAACTCAAACTAACTCATGAAAAATTTGCAAAATTTTTAGAATTTTTTAAATAAACACCCCCAAAATTAAATTGTGCATTGTCCTCGATGTACAAAAAAAATTAAAATAAAACCAATAACACATACCTTGGGAACCGAGCTTCAGTACTCGGCATCTTCGTAATCACTCAAAACTCTTCATCAGGGGTGGCTCCTAAACTCTTTCAGCTCCATAATTTTTCACCTACACAATTCAAAATCATTATTAATGTCTAGTTTTCTCAAGATGAAAATAAAAACAAAAACAACTGAAAGAAAATAAAAAACGCATTAAAACTAGCTTGGGTTGCCTCCCAAGAAGCGCTTAGTTTAGAGTCGACAACCCGACTTTCACCGCTATTAATTCTTCCCTTTCTCTTTCACGCGCCAAATAAATTCCACGAACCGCCTTTTAAATTTTTCTCTCTTTTTCGTGGCCTTATTTGGTGGTAAATTTGGCGCTTTCTCCTTCAATGAATCAACCGCAAAATCAGCTCTTTGACAACTCTCCAACTTCACAACCGGTTCAATTGAGCATAGTTCTTCGATGGGTGAATTAAGTGTCTTCATGAATATGTTGAAAATTACTCTCTCGCCTTTCACACCCATCGACAATTCACCTTTCTTTACCTCGATCTTGGTATCCGGCCAGGAATGGTCTCCCCAATATCAGTGGCATATTTGTATCCTCCTTCATATCTAGCACAACAAAATCGGCAGAAAAAATAAATTTATCTATTTTTACCAAAACATCTTCAATGATTCCAAGCGGATATGTAATAGATCTATCAGCCAACTGCAAAGCGATCATTGTGGGCTTAACCTCACCAAGTCCTAAGCTCCTGAAAACAGACAAAGGCATTAAATTATGCTAGCTCCTAAATCGCAAAGTGCATTATTAAAATAAGAAGAACCAATTGTGCAAGGAATAGTAAAACTCTCTGGATCCTTAAGCTTTTGTGGCATCTTCTTTTGTAGCACCGCACTGCAGTCTTCAGTTATATTTACCACCTTGTTCTCTAGCAGTTTCCTTTTCTTGGACATCACCTCTTTGATGAATTTTGCGTAATTCGGCATTTGCTCCAAAGCATCAGCAAAGGGGATGTTGATATGAATTTTCTTAAAAATCTCCAAGAATTTGGAGAACTGCTCATCAAGAGTCTTCTTTTGGAACCTTTGGGGATATGGAAGTGGAGGCTTGTACATTGGTTTCTGGTCAAGTTCAGGCTTGTTCTCTTCGACCGCTTCCAAAATTTTCTTTTCTTCAACAACAACTTTTTCAGATGTTTCAGATGGCTGGCTTTCTTCTCTATCTACTTGCTTTCCACTCCTCAACATGATAGCATTGCACTGCTCCTTGGGATTTACCTCAGTGTTTCTCGGAAACTGGCCTATGTTATTATCCTTCAGTGCGTTCGCCAACTGCCCAATGCTAGTCTCCATAGACTTCATCATGGCACCCATATTTACCACATGCGTCTCCAAGCTGTCAAGGCGAGACTCAGTTCTCACCATCCTCTTACCTGATTCCTGCACAAAGGTACTTACCACATCCTCCAAAGACAACTTACCATCATCCTTATTAGTATTGTTAGCATAAGAAAAATTTCATGATTACGCATACTAGGGTGATAAGTATTAGGGACAGGGTTACCTTGATAGCCTCCATAACCTCTTTGATTGATGTACTGCACTTGTTCATGATAGTGAGATTTGTCCATAGCACCCGACACACCTGCTGGCTCTGTAACACTCACTTTATTCAATGCAGCTACCTGTGTAGTCAGTGCAGATAATTGAGCGGTGATCGATGTGAGAGGATCCACTGCATACAATCCAACTGGCTTCTTGACTCACATACGCTCAGATGGCCATTGAAAACTATTGACCGTCATCTGTTCCAGCATATCTTAGGCCTGTACATGGTCCTTTGCAAATATAGTACCTCCAGCCGCAGAATCCACATTCATCCTCGTAGGCGCATTTATCCGTTCCACTCGATCTGTTCCCAATCCAGAAAATTATGGTTTGGACACTTCCTAAGCAACTCCTTGTACCGCTCCCAAGCTTCATAAAGCTGCTGATAATCTTGCTGTTTGAAAGTTGTGATCTCAATTTTTAGTTGGGCAGACTTGGCAGGAGGAAAGTACTTAGCCAGAAATTTAGATGTCATGTCTTCCCATGTAGTGATGCTCCCTAGAGGTAGTGACTGCAACCAACTGCGAGCATTGTCCCTAAGAGAGAACGGGAACAATTGTAGTCTAATGGTGTCCTCAGTAACACCATGAATTTTCCATGTGTCAGCAATCTCCAAAAAAATACGTAGGTGCAAATTTGGATCTTCAGTAGCTGCACCCTTAAACTGATTCTGCTGCACCATATTAATCAGAGCTGGCTTCAACTCAAAATTATTCGCCGTGATGTTCTACCGAGCTATCCCAGAATAATGAGTATTGATCACCGATCGAAAGTGATCTCTGGTCGGCATCGGAGCATTATTGACAGCTCTTTCCCTTTCTTCAGTCATTTGTTGCAACTCTTCTCTTCTAGCTTTTCTCAAAGCTTTAGCAGTTTTCTCGATTTTCGGATCAAAGAGCAGTGAGTCGTAACTTTGGCTTTTTCGCATAAACTGCATAGACAGGGAAAATTTTAAAATTAGAACCAACAAAATAAAATAAAATGCTCTAAATCAAAATTAAGACTAATTAGCACAATTTAATATAAATCAAATAAAATTCAATCCCCGGCAACGGCGCCAAAAACTTGTTGCGTGTTTTTCGCTCGCAAGCGCATGATGTCAAGTTATAATATAGGAATTTAAGTCCAGGTCGATCCCACGGAGAATGAATAAATGAATTATATCAAAATATTTGCAACTAATAAAATCCTAATCCTATGTAGAGCTACGAAAATGGTTTGATTTTTTATGAAACTAAAATTTGCAAGAAATAAAATTCAATAACCACGAGTTCACGAGATGAAAATTCAATAAGCGATGAATGCTAGAGGTTCGACTTCACTTGACTGTCCACCACAATTTATTTCTAATGATTGTTCAATTATCAATTCTTCTAGTTTATTAGCCAAGAATTCCTATTATTTTCTACTACCTCTCTCGAGTGTCAAGCAGAAATTCGTATTCAATAGCAAACTCAATATCTCTATCTAAGTTCAACTATTAAATCCGGTAAATAGCACAATAATTCTTACAAAGGCTTCAATGGAGTTATAGGCCTCTCGAACTCTATAAACACCAATGATGTATTTTCCTACGGTCCTATTCAAAATCGCCTCTCTCGAGTGCTAGATTTCAAATAAATATAAAATTCAACTAATGATCAGTTAATTGAACGCAATCAATTCAGAAAAACACAAATAAACCGAATGAAGAATTCTAATATATCAATCAATGTATCAAAAACATGGTTTCAAGTCAAGCTACGTCGTCCCTCTAACAAAAAAATTAGTTCATAATGAAAATAAAAATCAAACAAAGCATTTTCTTGAACAACATTCAAAAATTAGGAGAAAGAATGAAATAAAAATGAAGGTAGATGATGCTTCTCCGTCTCCGGTAGTCGCTTCGTCCGTCTTCATGCCAAGAATGCTTCTTCTCCCTTTTCCTTGGTCTCTAGCCGTCTCTAGCCTTCAAAAACTCTGAATACTCTCTAAACCCCCGTATCTCTCAAAAATAAGCTATCAAAATCCTTTTAAACTCGATTAAAGACTTTCCATATTTTTGGAGACTGCGCAGCGCTGCCCTTAGGCGCTGGGGTGCTTAAGTTTCGTATTTTATTTTTCAATGACGGACGTCTAGCACTGGAGCGCTTCCAAACTGGCGCTGGGGCACTTAAGACATGAAATTACGGGCGCTGGAGCGCTGGAAAACTAGAGCTGGGGCGCTAAAATTTCGAATAAAATCCTTTTATGAGCTACAGAGAAGAGCTGGAGCGCTCCCAATGAGGCGCTGGGGCGCTATTCCTTTTGTCCAACGCGCAGCAATCTTGCAAAAATCATATCTTAAGTTATAGCCGTCGGATCGAGCTGAAATTTTGACAGAAACTTTAAAACATCCAAAACTTCAATTTGAACGGTAGAGATCGGATTTTAATGTCTTTAGAAGCTCCAGTTATTTTGCACACTTTGCTGTCTAATATTCATCTTTCCGCATCTTCTTGCTACTTTTCTTCAAATCCTTGCAACTCACAAAAACAACAACAAATACGCATAATATCCACTCGATACATCACAAAATACAAGTCAAATCATATATAAATTAAGTGCATAAAATGCACTTGTCAGCTGCGCACTCTGATGCTTATCAACGCCTACAAAGCTAGGAGCTAACTAACTCCCACTGCAAAGTAAATTTGCAAATTCCTATTTATCCCCAAATGATTGTAGTCTAAGATAAATTTCTAGCCACTGTTGCCATGTGGCTGTTTGAGTTTCGATTCGCCACCTAAATTCCTAAAATATTTGATGTCTGCCTTAGTTCAATAGCTTTAAATCCGGGATTGCAACTTCAATCAATAAATATCTGTAAAATCATTAAATTATTTATGTCGACCTTACCCATAACTTAAATGCTTCCTAACAACGAAACTATGTTTAATGTCTAATCACCAGTTAAACTTATCTCATATAATCTAGAACTTAAGCTCTTAAAAAAATTCACGAGTCTACAAAATACTTAACAACTAAACACTAAACCTTCCTAAATAAGAAGGCTAAAGGGAACTATACTACTCTACCTCGTTAGACCTCGAAATAAGATATGAATCTGACCCATACTTCCCCGACATCAATAAATAAAACCCATCATGTATCACTAACAACTCTGCGTAAGCTCAAATGATAGAACAAATTACCTATCTCCTCAACAATCGCATAAGGACTGACAAATCGAGTTAATTTCCTTATATACCCAAGTCAATAGTATTACGGGACGATGATACTTTCAGGAACAACTTAATAACCAATTTTGAAATCTTAGAGGCATACGTCACTTATTAACTTAACTCTGCTTAATGATCCTGGACTAAGCTCAATACCCTTATTAGTTACTACAACCCTCTACGCTTCTAAGGATGATTAAAATTTTCTTAAACAATGACTCTAGCTAGCTAACCTTCAAGTCAAATTATACCACGAGCTATTATCCACTTATTGGATTAGATGGTCTCTAAGTACCAAACAATTCTTACATATCGTCTGAAAACATATCTCAAATCCCTAGTTCAACTTGACAGCAAGTCTGAAAATCCAAAAATTCCCTAATTATTATATGTACAACATGAATTCATATTTCAAGAACTTAGTATGCAATTGAGCACCTCAAAGAGTTTGTAATTCGATCATAAAGGCTTTCTAATTGATCCTCCAGTACCTTAGCATTTCACTGGTAATAAATATTCAGTTTATCCAGAAAACTTCCTAAATATTCTATTCACCATTCTATTCCCATAGTTGGTGCAATAGTCTTAACGGTCGACATTCACAAAATCTTGGAATGAAAATGTAAAGTACCCAAAAGTATTCTAAGGACAGTTCTATTTTCCTATCTCACTACTGACCAGTCATTCAGCTTACCAAAATCATCTGTTAACTCTTAACGATCCTATTTAAAATTGAAACAACCCATTCAACTAGTTTACTAACTAGCAGTCTACTCGCTAGAACTAGATATAATTGATAGTCGTCACTCTTAGGATCACAACAATAACTTAGGATTTTATCTAGCACTAACACTAATTCCCAACGGTCTAAACACTCACTATGTGGTTACGAGCCAAATTTCTACACAAGAAATAGAAATGATAGTTGAAACTATAATCCACCCAAGTCCCTGTCATGGTGGATCATGAAAAGAAATAAGCGTACAAGTAATGCCGCTCAATACGAAATGAAATAGTGCAAGCATTACCAACGAACAAGCTGAAATAAAAATCTAGATAAGTGAAAATAACTCACTCATAATTTAGTTCTAAGGGTGAATGATTAATAATGGAGGCTCAATGAATAATGAATATGAGCCAACAAGTTACCAATCTCATGATCGTTCATCCATGGGTAACGAAATCATGCTCAAACAATCAAAGAACAATTAAGGCAATCAATGTGACTTTAGTCGAGAGAATTTCACACAAGTTAATAATCAAGGGAAACAATGGTCCTAAGGCATATTCAGATGTCAACCACAAAATAAGTAGATCACAAAAATAAAGTCAAGGTGAATCTTACTCACATCACATGGGTGGCTCTAGAACCGAAGAAAAATTTTCAAGAAGTGTGAAGCATTAACAAGATTTTACTAAAAGTTCAACCAATGCCAAAGTGGCAGAATTCAACACTGATTAATGTCATACGAATCCATAAATGCTCAAAGGAAGTGCAAAAAAAATTTCGGATACTCAAAAGTATATGTATCAACATATTTTAGCACAAAAGAAGAAAAGGAAATAACGATCGGAATAATAGTTCTCATAATTGAAAGGCTCCTAGTAACCGACTCACTATTTCAAAAATCATATTTGCCCAAATAAACAAAGAAAAACTCAAACTATCCCTAAATAATATTAAACCAAGTTCGTAACCCAAGTCTTCACACGAGTTCGATTCATTAACATAAGTGACAAACACACATGTATCAATTTCTAAGCAAACTATGCACTTAGTTGCATCCGACTAGAATCTAATATAAGAAAATAACTTACAATAATAGCACACAATTAAAATCTCCTAATACGCAGGTTTAATATTTCCCAACAAACTCCTACAATCTTTTCAAAATTATTAGTACTACCTAATAACTCAAACAACAACCGCATACTGACCATAACTGGAAGGAATATTGATACATCAACTCCGTTTAACTTGGAACCGCATGCTATAAAAATAAACAGTCAAACAGTAAACTTTAAACTATAAAATAAGTTTTAAACAAAAAAAATAAACACTAAACTACATACTTAAATAAATTAAACATCTAGTTTTGAAAATATTTTTAAAAAATGATGAAATCAAAACATTCAAAGTATTAATTCAAGTACCATTAACATATAAAATTTATTAAACTTACACATACTCAAATAATTTAGGAAACTAGAGCTACCAATCTTAGCAAATAGCAATAATGAAAACTTAAATCTTACAGACTTTGAGGCGAGGTTTCTCGAGCTTCTTGCAACCGGCAGTAGACACAACCCAACCAGAACCATGCTCTGATACCAACTGAAACGACCATAACCTCTATTTTAAATAATAATAAAATAAATGCGGATTTTCAAAAAAAATTCGGCATGACCTATCTATTTAAATCACAACCCACCTGACGCAGACAACAATTTTTAAAAAAAATAATAAAACCGACGATACTAAATAAACTAGATTGAGAAAAGAAAGAACGAGAACCCAAGAAAGATCTACGACATTCAAACATCCATAAATCGTAATAATCTGATATTTACATGCCCACAAATAAATATATGAGTCCTTCAATACATTGGTCCAATTAATAAGCTAAGAGTCTTTAAAGCATTAAAACTTGAACTACTATTGTGGAAGACTGGCATAGGTCGGAGGGATGTGACGTGGCTGCATCGCAGTCCGCTCGATAGTCCTACCCCTCAGTCTCTATGAAAAACTTCTCACCTGAAAACAATAAGTGTAGTGGGTCTAAAAGACTCAGCAAGAATATTGGGGGATAACAAATACTACATAAATACAAGCACATGCAAATTGAAAATAACTTGTAGTAAAATATACTTTTGCGCCCTTAAACTTAAATAAATGATTTCTGAATAAATGACGTGAATATGAATGTAACATATGCATGGCTAAGTCAAACATGAACAATGAAACTAAATATATTGTACTGAACATGTATATAAATGACTTGAACTGAAACTGTGAACTTAGATCCTTGGATTGTAACTCTGTGGGTTTCGATCATGATCATGGCTGCAGTGCACTATGCCGCAAGGAAGTCAGGATAACACCCAACCCGTCTTGCCCTATGGTTGGTATGAGAAGCCAAGATTTCTCCTAGCCCGTCCATACACATGAATTTTGTTAAGGGAAGCTAAGATGTCTCTCAGCCCGTCCAAACACATGATTTTACTGTAGTCACAATCATCTCACTTCGTTCGTAAAATACTTTCTTTCATTCATAAATATGAGACTTAGCATGCATATTTAAATATGATGTACATGTAAATGTTGATCGATAATCATGCATATGACTCACACAAGAATGACCGGGATGGTGATTTAGGAAGCTACCCAAAGGATGGAAAATTTAACCCATAATTTGCGCTTAAGACAAATTCGAGCGGTTTGCCTGCAAAATTTTTAACTTGCTCGATTCTTAATCAAAAAGGATTCCGCTTGAATCCACGACTCCATGACACTTAGAACTAAGTAGGGAAATCATCCTTGGAATTTATTTCCTAAGCGATCATTTTATAAAATTCTTATTTCCGGGCAACAGCCCTTTGGTTTCAAGAAAATTCTACACCTTATTAAATCAAAAATCTAAAACTCGACCAAAACTTAACCGAATTAATTCACGCTTGAACCGACATATTCCCAACATCTTAGACTAATTCCAGACCAGAGCCCTTAACCAAAACCCGAGTTTAACCTCTATTTCAAAACCAGTTTCCGGACAGCCCCAACATCCATGAAAATTCTGCTCAAGCTTAAATCTCAAACACAACCAAAACTTAGCTATAAATCTTCCAATATTCCAAGTCACTAGTCTAGGTTCAAGACAAACATTTAAGCTCATCTTAACCCCTTCGAAACTCCCATAAACCAGCTCAAACCCAACTCAACAAAGCAACCAAAACCGAGCCCCAAAACCCATAAAATTCGAATGCCCTTCAACTCCTCACAAGCCATCTTCAATTCATCCTAGTTGCTACCACGTGAACTACATATCATCCATGGTAGCTTTAAATCACCATCCGAATCAACACAAATTAATATCATATATATTCGAACCAACAAGCTAAGGAAAAATTCTGGAAATTGATCAATCATCATGCTATGAGAACAATGAAACTTTCGAATTCAAGCCATGAAGGAAAGCTGGAAAAATGCTCAAATCATATGCTATGCAACCTCTGAAAATTCGAACATCATGACACGAAATAACCTGGAAATTTTCGAACTAAACCATGTAAATAAATCTGGAGATTTATCGAGCCGATGTCAAGCACATTTCTGGATTTTTTTTTTCGACAATCACAAGCATGGAAAAATCTGGAGTTTTCGATGGTAATATAGCTTTCTTGACAACCCTTTTTAAATTCCTACCACCCTTTTATACTTCACAATGAAAGATCAAAGCATCATCATGTAAGAAAATCGAAAAATCTGCTCATACACATTTCGAAAACAGGGCACAATATACATAGGAATTTCAAATGCTCCAAGAAATGCAACACACAATTTTGTGTGTGTTTGAGTGTGTGTGTGTGTGTGTTTTGGGTTTGGGGAGTGGGGTGTGTGGCTAGGATTAAATCCTTGGAATTCAAGTGTATAGGTAGGCAAACTCTAGAAAAATGAGAGTGTTGGAAATTTCATGAAAAAGTAAAACACACCTTTAAAAAGTGTTAAATCAATTCTAGCAATTAGGACTACAATTAAATCGCCTAAATAAAAATACAAACTTAAAAAAATCATAATTTAAAATATTAAATTTGATTTTACTAATCCGGAAATAAAAATACTAATTTTCGCAAAAGTTAAAAATAATAAATTTTAATGCGCGGGAAAAATATTACATTTAGCCAATTAGCACAGAAAATATTTATAATTAAAATCATAAATATTAAAGACTGATTTAGGCATGAAAATCCAAGAATTAAACACTTAAAATATTCTGATGTCACGGCGACGAGTAAAATATTTAAATAACAAGCCGAGCGATTAAAATAGTTTGAACAAACTAGACTAACGTTTAAAAGCAATTTAAATAAATACACAAGTGGAAATAAAAACCTTTAAAATAATTTGGACAAATAAAAAGAAATATTTGAATAAACAAGTCTAAAACCTTTAAAATGATTTAGACAATTAGAAATGATTTAAATAAATAAGCTAGACATTTAAAATAATTTAAAATAATTAATCGCTAAACTTAGATTATTTTAAAATAAATAAGTTGGAAACTCAAAAATATTTAAATAACTAAACTAAACAGTTAAAATCATTTAAAAGAATAAACTAAACAATTAAAATCATTTAAAAGAATAAACTTAAACAAATAAAATCATTTAAAATAATAAACTTAAATAATTAAAATTAAAATCATTTAAATATGCAAGCTTAAACCTTTAAAATATTTAAAACAATTGAAATTGCACAATAAAATCAATTAGACAAATAAATTTAAACAATTAAAAACATTAATTAAATAGTCAATAAAATAAAAATCATTTGAATAAATAATAAAATATTTTATTAACACATAATTTACATAAAGAATTTAAATCAATTAAACTTAAACTTAAAAATAATAATCATGATATTTATTTAATTTAATGAATGTGATTTCGTAAATAAGATTTTTGGTGCTACATCATGTCTTTTCAATTACCTGATCAATAATTGAATTGTAATATTTATTTGAAATCTGACACTCGACAGGGGAGATTTTGAATAAGACATTAGAAATTACACCGTTAATTATTACATAGCTCGAGAGAGTATAGAAAATTAATGGAAATTAGAAAAGAACATTGGTTTTACATAGATCACTACGAGTAGATTCTTAATAGAGATATTCAAATTGAATTGTGGTTGATATATTTTATTCGGCACTCGAGAGAGGGAATAATACACTTAAGTGTTCTTGGTTATTAATTAAAGGTAATTCATGAAAATAAATTATTTAGGAATGATTGTTGTTGAAACCAGAAGAAATCTATACCTCTAGACCATTTTTCTCTGATTGATTATTTTTGAAAGTTGTGTGCGTGCTATTAAAAATTCATTAATTATTTTATTCTGCAAAATTCTCAACTATTGATTTCTAGATAAGTTTAGACTATTTTAATTATAAGCACTGAATATTTTCATTTTACTCTCTGTGGGAACGATACTTGATTTTTCACTATATTAAAACTTGGCACTCGTATGCTTGCGAGTATTTTTCACAACAAGTTTTTGGCGCCGTTGCCGGAGAGTAAATTTTGATTTTGTTTAGTCTTGTTACCAATTAGTCTAAGTTTTAATTTAGAGTTATTTTATTTTATTTTAAGTTACTAATTGATTTCTTTTTATGTCTATGCGACGATCTCAAAGTGCAAATTCTTTACTTTTTGATCCGAAGATCGAGAGCACTGCACGTGCTTTGAGAAGAGAAAGAAGATAAGAAATTGATAGAATGGCTGAAGAGAATGCAAATCAAGCTCCCCTGGTGCCAATCAGAGATCACTTCAGGCCAGTAATCCAGGCTCACTACTCTGGAATAGCTCGTGGAACTATCAATGCTAATAATTTTGAGCTAAAGCCTGCATTGATCAACATGGTTCAACAGAACCAATTTACTGGGAGCGCCACTACTGATCCTCACCTACACCTACGCACTTTCTTGGAGATAACCGATACGGTAAAAATTAATTGTGTGTCTGAGGATATTATACGTTTACACTTGTTTCCTTTTTCTCTCAGGGATCAAGCAAGGAGTTGGTTGCAGTCACTTCCTTTAGGAATCATTACTACTTGGGAGGATATGTTGGTGAAATTTCTTACGAAATATTTTCCACCTGCTAAATCCACCCAATTGAAGATCAAAATCAACACTTTTCGGCAGATGGAGTCTGAACAGCTCTACGAGGCATGTGAAAGGTACAAAGATTTAATTAGACGTTGTCCTAACCACAATTTTGCAGATTGGGAACAGATCGAGTGGTTTTACAACGGACTGAATGCGTTTACGAGGATGTCTGTGGATTCTGCTGCTGGAGGTACAATTTTTTCTAAGGACCGTGTACAGGCCTATGATATATTGGAGCAGATGACGATCAATAGTTTTCAATGGCCATCTGAGCGTATGGGAGTCAAGAAGCCAGTTGGAGTGTATGCAATGGATCCTCTCACATCGATCACCGCCCAATTATCTGCACTAACTACACAAGTGGCTGCGTTGAATAAAGTGAGTGTTGCAGAACCAGCAGGTGTGCCGGGTGCTATGGAAGAGTCTCACTATCCTGAACAAGTCCAGTACATCAATCAAAGAGGTTATGGAGGCTATCGAGGTAACCCTGTCCCTAATACTTACCATCCTAGCTTGCGTAATCATGAAATTTTTTCCTATGCTAACAATAAAAATGTGTTGAATCTTCCTCCGGGATACAATGCAAATAAGGGTGAAAATAAGCCATCTTTGGAGGATGTTGTTAGTAATTTTGTGCAGGAATCTAGCAAGAGGATGGCGAGGACTGAGACTCGCATAGACAGCCTAGAGACGCACGTGGCCAACATGGGTGTTGTACTTCAATCCATGGAGACTAGCATTGGGCAGCTGGCGAATTCCTTGAAAGATAATAACAGAGGTCAGTTCCTAGCAACACTAAGGTAAATCCCAAGGAGCAGTGTAATGCTATCACATTGCAGAGTGGGAAGCATGTGGATAATGAAGAAGGCAAACCTGAGAGAAAGACGTCTGAAAAAGTTGCAGTTGAAGAGAAGAAAGTCGAGGAGAAGGAGCCTGAACCTGTGCAGAAACTGATGTACAAGCCTCCTCTCCCATATCCCCAAAGGTTCAAGAAGAAGGCGTTGGATGAGCAGTTCTCCAAGTTCTTGGAGATTTTCAAGAAAATTCATATCAACATCCCTTGCTGATGCCTTGGAGAAAATGCCACACTATGCGAAATTCAAGGAGGTGATGTCCAAGAAAAGGAGGCTGCTAGAGAACGAGGTGGTGAACCTAACTGAAAAATGCAGTGTCTTACTACAAAAGAAGATGCCACAGAAACTTAACGATCTAGGGAGTTTTACTATTCCTTGTTCTATTGGTGGATCTCAAGTTACTACTTCATTATGTGATTTAGGGGCCAGTATTAATTTAATGTCGTTATCTATTTATAGGGCCTTGGAGTTGGGTGAGATGAAATCGACCATGATAACCTTGCAGTTGGCGGATAGAAGCATTACATATCCACTTGGTATTGTTGAAAATTTTTTAGTCAAAGTCGATAAATTTATATTTTCGGCGGATTTTATGATAGAAGCGGAACATGGTGCTCCACTGATTTTTGGGAGACCATTTTTGGCTACGGCGGATGCAAAAATTGAAGTAAAGAAGGGTGAATTGTCGATGGGTGTGGAAGGCAAACGAGTAATTTTTAATATTTTCATGAAGGCACCCAATCCACCCATCGAAGAAATATGTATGGTTGAGCCTGTTGTGAAGCTAAAGGGTCAACAAGGAGCTGATATTGCGGTTGAATCCAAGAAGAAAGTGCCAAGTTCACCAAAGAAGAAGACCACAAAAAATAAATAAAAATTTAAAAGGCGGTTCGTGAAATATATTTGGCGTGTGAAAGAGAAGGAAAAGACAACATAAGACCGGTGAAAGTCGGGCTGACGACTTTAAACCAAGCTCTACTTGGGAGGCAACCCAAGCTTTTCCTTTATTTTATTTAGTTTTGTTTCATTTTATTTCAGTTTTGTTTTGAAAATTTTTTTCTAGTTATTATTATTTTTTTAGACCCTAATTTCATCAATTTTTCAAAAATTTTCAGGTTTGAAAATTTCTAATTCGAAGCAACAGCGCGCCCACCCTAGAGAAATTGCGCGCCCGCGCTGTGGGTGTGTAGCCTTCATTCAGAATATTCGAAGACAAAGTGCGCCCGCTCCACCCTGATTGAGCGCCCGCGCTGGTCTGGGCGATGAAGTGAATAATTAATTCAATGCTCGAGTGCGCCCGCCCGGCCATAGTAGAGCACCCGCGCTATGTCTGCCACACAAAAATCTGATTATTCGAACCAACAGTGCGCCCGCCCTGCCAGACTCGCGTGCCCGCGCGACATTTTTTATAAGCTAGAAACTGATCGACCCTTCCCACTTCTGCTTAAATTTTTTCCCTAAATTTCTAAATCCCTAAACCTCCATCCTTACATCTCACGATTTTTGTCTACTCCTTCTTGAAGATTCTTCCTTTCTCCCATATTTACACTTCTTCCTTCCTATATCTCTCTCAACTACATATATTCTCTCTTCTTTTCTACCAATTCCATCACGGCCAGTTTCTCCAGTTAACAGGGGCGCTCGGATTTTTCGTTAGCTACAAACGTGAAGTGGTTGCGTGGTTAAATCTAATATCCTGTGTAAGTCTTTTTTGTTGTCGTGGCTTCAAATACTTAGCGGATAATTATTGATCGGTGGGTGTGATTGTGATGTTGAAAGTGAGTTTTGGTTGCATTTTTCTTTTTGATTGTGGAGTGGTGATTATAGTTGGAGGTTGTGAATTATTGTGGTTGTGATTGGCTTTGAGGATTGGTGGAAGTTTATGTGGATGTGGTGTTGAAAATTTTTCTTTTGAACTAGTGCTTGGGAAGTGTTTGATAAATGGCCCCAAAGAAAAAACAAAAATATGGGGTATCATCTTCATCCGCTCCGGCCTACGATGATCATCGATTTTGGAATGAAAAGGCTGCTGAGACTTATCAAAAACTCTTATCTAAGAGTATGTTGGCGGAGCGTGGATTTTATATGACATGTGGTTTTGATCTGGATCATCCGGTGTGTGCGGTTGCTCAAATTGTTTTTGCTAGGAATTGGTTGAAGTTTGCTCAACAGCCTATGGATGCAGTCATGTCTCTTGTCAGAGAGTTTTATGCTAATTTGAAAGTCCGGAATGATGGGATGAGGGTTCTGGTTAGAGGCAAGTTGGTGCCTTTTGATTCACATACGATTAATACCATCTATGAGATGCCGACCATTATGCATGATGAATATGTCAAGTACCTAGCGGGAGAAGTTGATTATGACGCGATCTTGCGCTGTATTTGCAAATGTTAGGAAAGTTGAGGCCCGCATTGGGATTCCCACATCGGTTCAATGAAGAAAATACATGAGAAATTTTTCTATAAATAGGGTCATACTTCTTCAGTTATTATATCCCATTCCTCTCTTTTGTATTGACATTAGAGAAGAAAATAAAAAGAGAAAAAAAAAGTTGTTTTTTTTCGGTGATCTCTTGTGCGAGTTAGAGAAATATTTTCTCGGTAATACTCGAGGCTTGGGTGTGGAGAGATATAGTTTTTTGTATACACTTGTAATATTTCTCCGGTAATAAATATTTGCAGCAGCTCCGTGGACGTAGCCTATATTGGATGAACCATGTAAATCTTTGGTGTTCTTGTTGATTATTTTATTCCGAAATTTTTATTATCATCATGTTCGCTTCGGTATAATCCATAACAACTGGTATCAGAGCTGTTACGGTGTTCGGGAGCCTTGGTGAAAAATTTCTTAAAATTCTGAGTATGCTCTATGGTTGCAACTTTGTCTGATTTTCCATATCAGAAAAGATTTTTTGAAATTTTATTAAGGCAAGAGAAGCGATGGCCGGAAATGACGGATTGGGACCTGGAGTCAATAAGTTCGACGGTACAGATTTCACGTTCTGGCGATTACAGATTAAAGATTATTTGTATAGCAAGAAGCTACATCAACCTCTATCCGGGGTGAAGCCAGAAAAGATGGAGGATGATGAGTGGGAGCTCCTTGATCGACAGGTGTTAGGGGTAATACGATTGACTCTAACAAAGAATGTGGCACACAACATGGCGGAGGCAAAAACCACGGAGGAGATGATTTCTATTTTGTCGAACATGTATGAGAAGCCATCAGAAAATAATAAAGTGTTCCTCACGAAAAATTTATTCAACTTGAAGATGGAGGAAGGTGCTTCGGTGGCGGCACATATCAATGAATTAAACACGATTGTTTCCCAGCTAACATCGGTGGAAATCAAGTTTGATTATGAGATCCGTGCACTTATTCTTTTGGCGTCTTTACCAAATGTTTGGGAGCCTATGCGGGCAGCGGTTAGTAATTCTGCTGGCAAAGGAGAATTACAATTCAATGATGTCAGAGATCGAATTCCTGGTGAAGAAGTTCGCAGGATGGATTCGGGAGAAGGGACATCGTCGAGATCTGCCCTTAATCTCGAGAATAGAGGCAGAAGCAGGAGCAGCGAAAAAGGTTCTAACCGATGGCGTGGCAGATCCAAATCAAGAACTGGAAAAGACAAAAATACTTTTGAAAACAAATTTAAGTGCTGGAGTTGTGGTGAAACTGGTCATATGAAAAAGGACTGCAAATCACCCAAGAATAATGCAAACGTTGTTACTGAGAATGTACATGATGCCTTAGTACTATCCATGGAAATCCCGGTTGATTCTTGGGTTATGGATTCGGGAGCTTCGTTTCATACCACTGGTGATCGTGAGCTATTCAGTAATTACACTATTGGTAATTACGGAAAAGTTTTCCTGGCTGATGAAAAACCTTTGGAAATAGCTGGTATGGGTGATGTCAGTTTGAAAATGTCAAACGGATCTATCTGGAAGCTCAACAAAGTGAGGCATGCACCAAAGTTGAACCGGAATCTGATCTTAGTGGGACAACTTGATGACGAAGGCCATAAAGTGACCTTTGGTGATGGCTCTTGGAAAGTGAGCAAAGGAGCCATGATTATTGCTCGAGGAACAAAAACTGGAACTCTTTATATGACTTCCAGTTGCAGAGAAATGTTAGCAGTTGTGGATGCTGGAGCTAACTCAAGTCTATGGCACTGTAGACTTGGACATATGAGTGAGAAGGAAATGAAGATGCTGATATCAAAAGGGAAGCTACCGGAGTTAAAAACTGTTGAACACAAATTGTGTGAAAGTTGTGTTCTTCAAAAAAACAGAAAAGGGTGAGCTTTTCGAAAGTCGGTAGAGAACCGAAAGCACCAAAGTTGGAGTTGATTCATACTGATGTATGGGGACCATCTCCTGTGACATCCCTTGGCGGCTCACAATATTATGTCACATTTATTGATGATTCGAGCAGGAAAGTTTGGGTTTATTTTTTGAAAAATAAATCTGATGTTTATGATACCTTTAAGAGGTGGAAAGGCATGGTGGAGAATGAGACCGACTTGAAGGTGAAGTGCTTACGGTCTAACAATGGTGGAGAATATGAAAATGTTGAGTTCAAGAAATATTGTGCACTAAACGGGATCAAGATGGAGAAAACAATTCCTGGTATAGCTCAACAGAATGGTGTGGCTGAAAAAATGAACAGAACTCTGAATGAACGTGCCAGGGGCATGAGATTGCACGCTGGACTGCCGAAATTATTCTGGGCTGATGCAGTTAACACTGCAGCATATTTGATCAACAGAGGACCTTCGGTACCACTTGATTGCAGAATACTAGAGGAGGTCTGGAGCGGCAAAGGAGTAAACCTTTCGTTCTTGAAAGTGTTTGGTTGTCTCTCATATGTTCACATCGATTCAGCCAGTAGAACGAAACTTGATCTGAAATCAAAGAAATGTTTTTTTATTGGTTGTGGAGATAATGATTTTGGTTATTGGTTCTGGGATGACCAAAATCGAAAGATCATTCGAAGCAGAGATGTCATTTTCAATGAGCAAGTTTTGTACAAAGACAAATCAGACATTCCAGCTGGAGATAAATGTCCTGAAGTCAAGAAAACAAATGAAGTGTCATTGATAGATATTCCTATGAATGAATCGGAGGATAGTAACCAGGAAGAAGAAATTGCACAAGAAGCTGATCCACAAACTCCGGTGATTGAACTGAGGAGATCTTCAAGAACAATAAGACCACCTGATAAGTACTCCCCTGCACTTCATTATATTTTTCTGACAGATACAGGTGAACCACAGACCTTTGATGAAGCGATGCAAAATGATGATTCAATCAAGTGAGAGTTAGCCATGAAAGACGAGATGGATTCACTGTCATCCAATCAGGCTTGGGAGTCAACAGAACTTCCAGAAGACAAAAAGGCATTACACAACAAGTGGGTGTACCGGATCAAAGAATAAGTTGACGGTAGCAAGCGGTACAAGGCGAGACTTGTTGTGAAAGTTTTTCAACAGCGGGAAGGCATTGATTATACCGAGGTTTTCTCTCCAGTGGTGAAGTTAACCACTATCAGAACTGTACTTGGACTAGTGGCTAAGAAAGACTTGCATCTGGAGCAGTTGGATGTAAAGACGGCGTTTCTTCATGGTGACTTGGATGAAGAAATTTATATGAAGCAGTCACAGGGATTTGAAGTACGAGGGAAGGAGAAAATGGTATGCAAACTTCAGAAGAGCTTATACGGTCTCAAACAAGCTCCAAGACAGTGGTACATGAAGTTTGATGGATTCATGAATAACAACGGTTTCTCGAGGTGTCAGGCGGATCACTGTTGTTATATGAAGAAGATTGATGGTTCTTATATCATTCTACTGCTATATGTGGATGACATGTTGATAGCAGGATCGTGTCTGGAGGAGATTGATAAACTCAAGAGAGAGTTATCAAAAGAATTTGCAATGAAGGATTTGGGAGCTGCAAAGCAAATCCTTGGAATGAGGATCTCAAGAGATCGGGTGAACGGAGTCTTGAAGTTATCTCAGGCAGAGTCGTGAAAAAGGTGCTTAGCAGATTAAACATGGATAAAGCTAAACCAGTGAGTACTCCTTTAGCTAGTCATTTAAAACTAACCAAAGTCCAATCACCATCGACGGAGCAGGAGCATGCTTATATGAATAAGATTCCTTATGCCTCTGCTATCGGAAGCCTCATGTATGCAATGGAGTGCACCAGACCAGACATAGCACATGCAATGGGAGTTGTGAGCAGGTTTATGAGCAATCCAGGAAAACAACACTGGGAAGCAGTGAAGTGGATTCTCAGATACTTGAAAGGTACTGCTGGTTTATCTCTATGGTTCAGCAGGACTAATTAGGACTTACAAGGATATGTCGATGCCGACATGGGTGGTGACCTAGATGGTAGAAAGAGTACTACTGGATATGTGTTCACATTGGGTGGTACGTCAGTAAGTTGGGTGTCCAAGTTGCAAAAGATTGTTGCATTTTCGACTACTAAAGCTGAGTACGTTGCAGTCACGGAAGCGAACAAAGAGATGATTTGGTTGAGATCATTCCTTGAGGAATTGGGTCAGAAGCTTGAGGATAGCACATTGCACTGTGACAGTCATAGTGCTATTGACCGGCTAAATCGGTGTGATATAAATCTACTGGCAAGCGTACCAGGTCAAGTAATAGTAAAGTGGACTGAGAGTCCAAGTATCGATCCCACAGGGACTGTTGTCAATTCTTAAGAATTAATTATTTTACTTAATCTAGACAAAATAATAAAAAGCAATTTGATTTAAATAAAATAAGAAAATAAAATAAAAACTGCTTAAGAAATAAGAATAAAAATAACTGAAGATAAAAATAATTAAAACAAAGACAACCAAGACACACGTAGGTACCGAACAAATCATGTAACATGTATTCGATTCAGGACTCAGATTTAATCTTAATTCACGGGAATTATCCTAATTTGTTCAAAGGACTATTTTAGAACAATCAAACTTATTCAAATATTGATGAACTAATCTTTCGTAATTCTAATCAAATTTGAATGCATTAAATATTTGTGAAAATTCAGTTTGCACCCAAACCGCACACTGAAACCGAATTCTATTTCTAGTCGGTTTTACAATATGTTGATTATCAAAGTGATCGAAATCAAAACCTCCTCTGTCGACTTGGAATCGATTAACATGCAAGAAAACAGTTGATCAGACTATTCACAAGACAAATATAAATCTGATAATCAATAAAATAAAATCAACTCTGAAAAATCCCAAACAAACTTCCAAGTTTTCTAGATGAATTTGTTCGGCCCAATCACGTCATCTTGGTTGAAAACAAACTACTAAATAATTGAAATTATAATTCAATAAATAAAAATAAAGAAGAACAGAAGAAGAAAAAATGTAGAAATCTTATCCCAAGCTTTGAAGCCGCCTCCCTTGTGTTGTCTGTGTTCGGAACCCCTCTTTCTGATGCAAAAATAGGTATTTAAGTGTCCAAAGATCTCTAAAAGATAGCATCCTATTCGACCAAGAGTTTCCAAATATATGGAATCTGCACGCCATGCTCGCTCGAGCGAGCAACTCTTTGTCCAAATATATTTTTTTTCAGTCCAGGTCTCGCTCGCTCGAGCGAGCATAGACTCTCGCTCGAGCGAGTGAATTTTTCTGCTCCGCGCGATGATTTTGAAAAATTTATATCTTGAAAACTAGCCGTCGGATCAAGCTGAAATTTGGACAGAAGCTTCAAAACATCTTGAAATTTATTCGGAACGGTGGAGATCGTATTTGGATTACTCTAAAATTAAATTTGATTTTTCGACCAAAGCTGCTTCGTAATTCACTCTTCAACAATTCATTTTCCTACAAAATCAACCCGAGGAGTGAAATACATACACATAAACTAAACACATAAACACACACATAAAACAATATGAATGCACACAAAATATACATAAAAATAACATGAAATAATGCAAACAAAATGCACTTATCAACACCCCCATACTTAAACCTTGCTCGCCTTCGAGCAAGACATGCAAAAACAACATGCAAACAAAAACATAAGTAAGAATGAATCATGAACAACATAGCCTCCGATAAGTTTCAACTTCAAGAACTAAAAACCACAAACTTCTAATTGTTCACAATACACTGTCAGTTTAACGTAAACGTGAGTGTGTTCCATGCCATTCCAGTTTCGTGCAACTTCAAAAGAATCTGTCCTAAGAATGCTTAGCGACCTATGACAATTCAATGAAAGTATCACAATCCAACACTCCTTCATCCTAATAATCCCAAACAAAAACATGCACTTTCTTGAGATTAATTACCTACCTTTGGATTTTGCACCCGGTATTTATTTTATAAGCCCCAATAATTACCCGCAAACTTATCTATAACTAAGATAGGATTCAGATTTCAATCCCTCGTCTATAGCCCGGATGGAGCATCAATCCCATTTAACCCGCAAACTTAGCTATGGAAGAATGATTAGGATTTCAATCATTGTCCAAGCCCGGATGGAATTAACTTTTTTTTTTCACAAAAAAATTTAAAATTTTTTTTATAGTTACGCCCAAGATCATACATGCAATGTAGAACAATCATCAAGAATCCAAAGACACTATCATGATCAACAAACATCTATTGTCATGCAATGGTCAAACAAACATGAACTTCATCAATTACTTCGCTACACTACACCAATCTAACATGCGTGCTTAAAATGATTCACAATTCAACCAACAGCTTCTCATGTTCAATCAAAAGCAACATTTTCCCAAAATATTTTTTTTTTACAACTCTATCATCATCGGCCAACATTCATCATTCTACTTATTCACACAACACAAACACAAAACATAATGATATGCATGAATACGAACTATATGCAATAAACGAAACCAAATAAATGCAAAAGACAATGATGAATGAAACAAAACTATCATCATCGGCCAACATTCATCATTCTACTTATTCACACAACACAAACACAAAACATAATGATATGCATGAATACGAACTATATGCAATAAACGAAACCAAATAAATGAAAAAGACAATGATGAATGAAACAAAACTAAATAACACCCCCCATAATTATCCAAAGCATTGCCCTCAATGATCTAGAACAATGAACAAAATACAAAACAAACACACAATAAAAACAAAAATAACACTCCCCTGGTTGCGTATTCGTCCTCTTTCTTCTTGACAGTATCAGCTGGGACAGCAGCAGCAGTCTCGATATATCGGCAGGCATGACAAACTGGCATGGGAAAGAAACAAAAATCAAATAAAAACAAAAACAAAAAAAAAAAAAAATAAAAAGCAAAAATAAATAACACTGGGTTGCTTCCCAGTTAGCGCTAAGTTTATAGTCTACAGCCCGACTATGCAGAAGCAACCATCAAAGAGCGGCTGCCGCCCATAGTAAGAATCATACGACTCTACATATGTGTTTTGATTTCCTTTGCCCTCAAGCTTGGCGTGATATATGTAGTTGAGGCTTGTCGGTCCAACAACACTTGGTCTGAAATTTTTCTTTTGGAAGGAGACTTCAAATCTTGGCTGAAGCTCATAGAGGATGGAATACTGTGGAGTTGGCGTCAATGGCAAGAAAGGATCTTTTAACGGTGTACATGGAACGACCATTGATAAGGTCAAATCTGTCTTCTTGGATGTATCCTCCTCCACTGTCATGTGTGGCTCTTCTTCACATGAAGATTCCTCAATAATTATTTCTTCTTGCTCTAACTCCATTACTTCACTCTCTTGGCAGATCTCAAAATTTGGTTCTCTAAGAAGCGTAATCTGTTCATCCAAAAGACTCCAAGACTTGATACGGCTTTCTAAGAATTGATTTGTCTCTGTCTGTTGCTGCAAAAGATTCTCCAACTGAGCTACATAATCTTCAGAACACCCTACACACTCTTTTTGACTCTTTGATGATTGGTTTGCAAAATTTTTAGAGTTGATATCTGGAGGATATTTGTGACTCCAACCTTGCAATTAAGGATCACAATGCCAATGGTAGTCGAAATCTACCATATCATTTAACAAGTGCATCGCACTGTCTTCATCTCTTCTAAACAATTGACTGCCAGTGGCCAAAGCTCAAGAATCTACCCAACTTCTTGTAATCTCATCCAAACCATCATAAAAAATTTTAGTGAGGGTGTAAGTCGAAAACTGATGGCATTGAAATCTGTTCGCCAAATCATTGAATCTCCCACAAGCAACATAGAAAGGCTCCAAGTATTGCTGGCCAAATCTTGTGAACACCTGTCGATGGTCCATCTCCAAGTACCTCACAAGAAAAAGAGAAAAAAAAATTTAAATTTAAAAATAATCAAAGGAACGAAAAAATAGGAAAAAAAAAGTATAGTCTCAAGCAAATAATCTATCCTAATATTAACTAAACAGTCCCCGGCAACGGCGCCAAAAACTTGACCGGCTAAATCGGTGTGATATAAATCTACTGGCAAGCGTACCAGGTCAAGTAATAGTAAAGTGGACTGAGAGTCCAAGTATCGATCCCACAGGGACTGTTGTCAATTCTCAAGAATTAATTATTTTACTTAATCTAGACAAAATAATAAAAAGAAATTTGATTTAAATAAAATAAGAAAATAAAATAAAAACTTCTTAAAAAATAAGAATAAAAATAACTGAAGATAAAAATAATTAAAACAAAGACAACCAAGACACACGTAGGTACCGAACAAATCATGTAACATGTAGTCGATTCATGACACAAATTTAATCTTAATTCACGGGAATTCTCCTAATTTGTTCAAAGGACTATTTCTAGAACAATCAAACTTATTCAAATATTGATGAACTAATCTTTCGTAATTCTAATCAAATTTGAATGCATTAAATATTTGTGAAAATTCAGTTTGCACCCAAACCGCACACTGAAACCGAATTCTATTTCTAGTCGGTTTTACAATATGTTGATTATCAAAGTGATCAAAATCAAAACCTCCTCTGTCGACTTGGAATCGATTAGCATGCAAGCAAACAGTTGATCAGACTATTCACAAGACAAATATAAATCTGACAATCAAGAAAATAAAATCAACTCTGAAAAATCCCAAACAAACATCCAAGTTTTCTACATGAATTTGTTCGGCCCAATCACGTCGTCTTGGTTTAAAACAAACTACTAAATAATTGAAATTATAATTCAATAAATAAAAATAAAGAAGAACAGAAGAAGAAAAAATGTAGAAATCTTATCCCAAGCTTTGAAGCCGCCTCCCTTGTGTTGTCTGTGTTAGGAACCCCTCTTTCTGATGCAAAAATCGGTATTTAAGTGTCCAAGGATCTCTAAAAGATAGCATCCTTTTCGACCAATAGTTTCCAAATATATGGAATCTGCACGCCACGCTCGCTCGAGCGAGCAACTCTCTGTCCAAATATATTTTTTTTCAGTCCAGGTCTCGCTCGCTCGAGCGAGCATAGACTCTCGCTCGAGCGAGTGAATTTTTCTGCTCTGCGCGACAATTTTGAAAAATTCATATCTTGAGATCTAGCCGTAGGATCAAGCTGAAATTTGGACAGAAGCTTTAAAATATCTTGAGATGTAATCTGAACGGTGAAGATCGGATTTTGATCTATCTAAAATTAAATTATTTTTTTCGACCAAAGCTGCTCCGTAATTCACTCTTCAACAATTCATTTTTCAACAAAATCAACCCGAGGCGTGAAATACAGACACATAAACTAAACACATAAACACACACATAAAACAATATGAATGCACACAAAATATACATAAAAATAACATGAAATAATGCACACAAAATGCACTTATCAGCTATTCATTTGGCAAAAAATCCTGTTTATCATGCTAGGACGAATCATATACAGGTTCGATACCATTTAATCAGATCAGTTTTGGAAGATGGAATCTTGATGCTTGAAAAGATTCCTGGAAGTAAAAATCCAGCTGATATGTTCACTAAGGCGGTGACCACTGACAAACTAAAGTTATGTTCGACTTCAGTTGGATTGCAAGTATAAGCGAGGAGGCATGAGCTGCTGCATTGATTGTGTGAAGCCATGATTGAAATCAAGTGTTCAAGTGGGAGAATTGTAGTTGAGGCCCGCATTGGGATTCCTACATCGGTTCAATGAAGAAAATACATGAGAAATTTTGCTATAAATAGGGTCATACTTCTTCAGTTATTATATCCCATTCCTCTCTTTTGTATTGACATTAGAGAAGAAAATAAAGAGAGAAAAAAAGAGTTGTTTTTTTTTCGGTGATTTCTTGTGTGAGTTAGAGAAATATTTTCTCTGTAGTACTCGAGGCTTGTGTGTGGAGAGATATAGTGTTTTGTATACACTTGTAATATTTCTCCGGTAATAAAGATTTGCAGCAGCTCCGTGGACGTAGCCTATATTGGGTGAACCACGTAAATCTTTGGTGTTCTTGTTGATTATTTTATTCCGCAATTTCTATTATTTTCATGTTCGCTTCGGTATAATCCATAACAGCAAACCTGGGGCTGAGTGGAGACTGGGTCCAGAAAATCAACCGGCTATGCTGAAGAAAATTTAATTGTTGGATAATGCTAAGATTTGGTATACCTTTGTTTGTTTGAGACTGAAACCAACCGATCATGATCATGATGTGACATGCGATAGGACAATTCTTGTTTATTGAATTTTGACGGGAAAGACAATTGATTTAGGCCAAATATGTCAAGGGACAATTTCTAAAGTGGTGGCAGGAAAAACCACGGGTGGCCTTGCTTTGCCTTATCTGATTACTGATCTGTGTGCTGCTGCCGGGGTTACTTGGCCAGACAGTGAAGTGCTGCTGAAATGCCATGGCGCTATCCCTTGTACACCTCCAGCACACTTTGTAGACCTGACTGAGAGGCGAGCTCGCCAAGCACGCCGGGATTTTATTGCTCGAGCAGCTGCTTGCCAGGAAGCAGCGACTTGTCCTGCTGCCCCTCCTACATTGACTGATTGAGTTACTTCTCTTGAGGAGGCGATGCAGCAGCAACTGACATTTCAGCAGGAGTCTATGGCCTCTCTGCATTACATGATGGACTTTACCTCGGCCATAGCTCATCAGTTTTTGGGTGCTGCGAGTTCTTCATTTTAAAAATTAAATTTTTTGACGGGCAAAACACGGGCAGCGATTGGATCGCTGCCCAAGGCAGCGATCGTCGCTGCCCAAGGGGCAGCGATGGGCTGCCCGGCCCGAGCCCCTTATTGGGGCGCGGGCTGCCCGGGATCGTCCCGGGCGGCCCGGGAAAATTAATTTTTATTTTTTAAATTAAAATTTTAATATGTTAAAATTCTATTTTTGGTCCGATCGAAAATTGTTTTTGATTGGTCCATGAGGCGTCGGATCGAATTGTTCGAGTCCGAAAATTTTAAAATTGATTGTTGGATAAATTTGAATTTTTTGGAAAATTTATAGATTTTATCCGTTAAATCAGATTTTATGAAATTAATTATTTTTGGTACAATTGATGATAAGATATGATCTTATGGAAATATTGAGTAAAATATGATTTTATGTATAAAATTGGATTTTATATGTAAAATATGATTTTATTTGATAAAAAGATAAAATATGATTTTGTATGTAAAATAAGATTTTATATATGGAATATGATTTTATCCTTTTTAAATTTAATTGCCATTGCATGTTATCCAATAAATTAATTTTGAATTAAATATTATTGGATAAGGATGATCGATTTCCATGACCAATTTTGTAGGTGTATGTTAGGGAATTTACATTTGTTTTTATTGTTGTTGGATTTATTAATGGGCCTGGTTTATGGCCCAATATGAATTGTCATATGTAATAAAAGTGGGCCTGGTTTATGGCCCGTTCCCACCCCTTAAAATGTATCCCCTACTTGTCATAGTTATTTATTGTAAATACATTATACTTAGTGGGAGATGAAGATTGGAAGCGTGGTGGGCCCAGCAGACAATAAAGACTGAAGAAATGTAAATTGGAAGCACAATGTAATAGGATTGCATTGCATACTTGCATATTACCTAGGATTGGACTTAGACTCGTGATTGGCAACCACGAGTCGATTAGAAATGGAATCGATCATCCTATATAATATATGATATTATCGTTGTATGCTTGTTTTAGACTAAATTGTATGAATCCCGCAAGCATACAAATTTTAAATGATGAGACAAATTTTCAAAATTAAAATCCCTCATTTTAAATATGATTTAAAATTGATATCAAGATAAATAAAGGAAATTTAAATATTGTTTAAATGTTCCTACCTTCCATCAATGATCAATGTATGAGATGCTACCCGCGGATACGGTCCAGCTCATATTATTGGGGGGCCCGTTCGTCGGAAAGCAGTACATTGGATCGACACATGTTGTAAGTTGGGTGAAACTCCCATGGGATCGGCTCATATTATTGGGGGATCCACATGGCGACCGTCCATCACAACTTAATATTGATGGGTCATCTTGACATGTCACAATAAACGGCGTCATATTATTGGGCCCTTATTAGACATGAGGTAAAAACGTGGAGGTTGCTTTGGAAGCAATTGGGCTCTACCTTTTGAAAATTATGGTTGGCTGATATTATTCGGGACCATAGTTTGTCAATTGGACTCCATGTTCCCACTAAGGAAAACAGTTTCCCGTTTTCACTAGAGGGTAGTGAAATCGTTAAAATAGTGGGAGTGAGATTCATAAAATAAATTTTGCCTATTTTATGTCTTAGTAAATTAATTAAACAATCACTGATTATTGTCTGTTTCTTTTCAGTATTTCATTAAGATGAATTTGCGCAATCCACTATTCTCTATTCTCGAACAAAATAAACTGACTGGCGCAAACTATACGGAATGGTTCCGTAAGTTGAAGATTGTCTTGACCTCGGAGAAGATGCTCTACGTGTTAGAAAAATCTCCTCCGAAGGAAGCACCAGCTGATATAAGTCCGGAAGAGTTGGCCAAACTTGATATATGGTGGGACCATGATATCAAGGCCAAATGCTATATGCAAACTTCGATGTCTGATGAACTCCAGAGGCGATTTGAGGATACCGTGAATGCTGCTGACATTCACGTACAACTCAAGGAACTTTTTGGGGCTCAATCGAGAGCTGAAAGGTTCGCTACTGTAAAAGAGTTAATGACGTGTCGCATGCATGAAGGGACTTCGGTCCGTGATCATGGGGTACGCGTGATTTGGCTCATACAGAAGTTGGTAACGCTTGATTTGGTATTGGAGCATGAACTCAATGTGGACTTATTACTTCTCTCTCTTCCTTCATCGTTTGACGGTTTTGTGGTGAATTTCAATATGAACAAGATAGAGGCCTCCCTTGAAGAGATGGTCAATATGCTTGTAACTTATGAAGCTACTTTAAAGAAGGATAAACCGGTTTTCTTGGTGGGCTCCTCTTCTTCTGCTAAGAAGGGGCCAAGTACAAAGGGTAAGAAACGTTCTGCCCCACCCAAGAAAACCGGACCCGAGAAGAAGAACAAGACAAAGGCTTCAAACATGGAAAAGTCCAAGGATGTTTGCCATCACTACAAGAAACCTGTTCATTGGAAACGTAACTGCAAGGAATATCTAGAGCAGTTGCGAACTGCGAAGGGTATGTTTTATATTGAAATAAATGTTTCACTTAATACTACTTCTTGGGTATTGGATACCGGATGTGGATCTCACATTTGCAATGATTTGCAGGTGATGACAAGAAGTCGCAAGCTTAGAATGGGTGAGACCCAGCTGAGACTCGGAAATGGTTCTAGAGTTGAAGCCAAAGCTGTGGGAGACGTTTATTTAATTTTGTAGAACGATTTTAAGTTACTTTTGAGAGATGTTTTGTTTGTTCCAGATTTGATTAAAAACATTATTTCTGTTTCTATGCTTGATAGAGATGGTTTTTCTTGCAATTTTGTGAATGGGATTTGCAATATTTACAAGAATGAATGTTTGATTGGAAATGGACAACTTGAAAACAATCTATATAACTTAAAATTAAAAGACGTTCCAATAAATTATGTTGATAAACCGGTAACAACGAACAAAAGGAAAATCGATAGTCAAAACCCGGCAAACCTTTGGCATGCTAGGCTAGGTCATATTTCCTCAAGGAGGATGAACAAGCTAGTGGGAGAGGGCATGTTTGATATGTCTGATATTAACTCTCTACCTACTTGTGAATCCTGCCTGAAAGGAAAAATGACTAAATCTCCATTCAAGGGGAAACCTGAGCGTAGTCAAAATCTGTTGGATTTGATCCATACAGATGTTTGTGGTCCATTTAGAATTGGTACTCAATTTGGCCACACCTACTTCATTACCTTTACTGATGATTATTCAAGGTATGGGTATTTATATTTAATGAAATATAAGTCTGAAGCATTTGAAAAGTTCAAAGAATTCAAGGCTGAAGTAGAAAACAAGCAAGGTAAAAGTATTAAAGCACTTCGATCGGATCGAGGTGGAGAATACTTAAGTACCGAGTTTTTGGACTATCTGAAAGAGAATGGGATTCTCTCTCAGTGGACTCCTCCTATGACACCTCAGCTGAATGGTGTATCGGAGCGTCGTAATCGAACTTTGTTGGACATGGTTCGATCCATGATGAGCTTCACTGAGCTTCCACCTTGATTTTGGGGCTATGCTCTTGAAACGACGGTATTGTTGTTGAACAACGTCCACACTAAAGCAGTGAACAAAACACCATACGAGTTATGGAATGGCAAAGCTCCTAAGTATTCGTACTTGAGGATTTGGGGATGTCCTGCTTACGTGAAGCAGACAGTGAGAGATAAGTTGGATAGTCGATCCACCTTATGTTATTTTGTAGGGTATCCGAAGAATTCAATCGGATATTATTTCTATCATCCTACTGAAACAAAAGTGTTTGTTTCAAGGAATGCCACCTTCTTGGAGAAGGAGTTCTTATAGAATCCCAAAAACCCGCTCATAGACAACGGTTAATTAAAACCGTTGTCGTAGGCTAAAAAAACCCGCTCATAGACAACGGTTTTAAAAAACAGTTGTCTTTGACACATATACGACAACGGTTTTTTAAAAACTGTTGTTTTTATTCATTAGGCCAACAACAACGGTTTTAGTAAAAACCATTGTTAAAGAAAAAACGACAACGGTTTTTCAAAAAAACCGTTGTCATTCAAGTGTTGTTGATACCACAATTTGGTGTAGTGATGTTTCGATTTTTTTGCAATTTTAGTCATTGTTATTCGAAAATTCTTACGTGGTACTATACACGTCAGCTCCACATCAGCACTGAATTAGTGCCACATCAGCACCACATCAGAAAAAGAACTAAAATCGCCAAAAAAAATAAAGATAACGGACTAAAACTGAAATCTGAAATATAGAGGACCAAAATCGCAAAGTGACAAACATACATGACTAAAAAAGTAATTTTCCCTGTTTATAATATATTTACTCTAGTGTGAAATTGTTAACTCAAGATGGAAGCCAAAACTGAAATTTAGCCAAACTGAATTTCTTGTAAGTTTTAGTGTTTTGATGATATCTCACAACTCATTGATGATAATGATTAGCCGCCAAGATGATTTCATAGAAAACCCAATTTGGAACATATCATATTAAACATCAGTTGGGATAAAACAGATGTTATCTAGATCAAACTGACGTCTCAATACCAAACTGAACTGGACCAATCGAGCATAAAACAGAGGCAATTTACCTCAAATAGTTATGGTATTTTGGCCATATCTTGCAGCTCCATTATCCAAATGGAATGATTATGTATGAGTTATGGAGCTAAGAAAATGATCTACAAATCATATGTACAAGTAAAAGTCTGAATCGGAGCATAAGTTACTGATACACTGCATTGAAGTTTTTGGTTTGGAACTAAAATTCTGCAGAATTTCTGGCATATTCTGGTATGTCGATCTTAACTCTCTCATTCTAAATCGAAATTATGAGATTTATGATGCATTGGAAATATAAGACAAAAGGCTACAAATTTCATGTTAATCACTTTGCTCAAATATCAACGAATCATATCAAAATACATCCATTTTGACAATTCAATTTTTCTTGCCAAACTGCTACCCAAACTGAAATTGGCCAAGAGCAGCCTACCGACCCAAACTGAAGTTTTCCAAATCATTCTACCAAACTAAAATGAGATCAGTCTACCAAACTATATTGAATTTTCCAAGATCAATCTACCTACCCAAACTGAAGTTTGTCAAACTACTACAGTATTTGTTTTGCACCAAATTCAGTTTAGTGAAATTCAGTTAACACTCCAGAAATAGTAAAAAACTTTCCAATAGTTATATTTTTGTGCCTAACATATATATCACTTTTGGAAGCTATAAATACAATATCTTGAAGATCAAATACAAGCTTTTAAAGATGATTCAAATCATGGGCAACCTACTTGAAGAAATTATCTAGAATGAGAGCAAGTCCAATGTGTGATGATATATTTGAGATATAAATACACTGTAAAGGGATTAAATCCTCACACACAATCACTCACACATATACAAGAGAGATCATCTTCAAAGATTAGTTGAGTGAGTCTTAACACAAAAACATTAAAGATTGCATTTGTAGTCTTGGCATAAGAGACGTTAAACATTATGCGGATTGTGAGGTTGCGATCAACAATCTAGTGTGCTAGGAGTTTTGAGATAGGCAGTGGCTAAGTACTAGTATTTGAGTGGGTTGTTGCAAAGTGTTGTAATATTCAAAGTCTTCTAGTAAATCATTCCGAGATGGAAAAAATGGTGATGTATAAGATTTATCCTGAAGATCCATAAACAAATTCGTGTCTATTTATTTATTACATTTACTTCTTATTGTTATTGTTTTTAAGATGCATTGTTGAAGCATTTTATTTTTTTTTTCATATACCAAGATATTGCATTCAAAGTGTTTGATAAAAATTTTCAGTCAATTAAAATGCTTTTACACTCTCAACTTGCATATCTTTTTCAAATGATTTACAAACTGTTAATCGGTTTCTACGAAAGATTATTTTGAGTGTCTTCCGCTTGGTTTGAAAACTGTTAGGAATCAATTCGAAAATTTGGTATTCCAAGATTTAAAAGACAAACACGAACGCAGCAACAAGAACAATAATCCCAGAAATAGATAAAACCAATGCACACAGATCAAACTCAACACTCATGCGAAAGCAAATAACCAACGCAAGTATTTACGTGGTTCGGCAAGAAATTTGCCTACGTCCACGGGAGAGCAATACAACCACTTTATTAATCACCAACAGAACAAATCCAAGCTTAAGAACAAAGATTATTACATGCCCAAGAAAACTCAAACGCTAGATACAGACACAATTCAAGATTTTATACTTGAATTCTTCCCGTCACAATCTTCGCTTTTGTTTTCTCCTCCGAAATCTCTCCTTCTCTCTTAATATATTTTGAAGAATTTGATTTTTTGTTATGTTCATTGCGGCCAGCTTCCATCTGCTTATATAGAGAAATAAACCGACTTTCATCTTGGGCTTTAGGTCAACAGCCACTTACGGCCCAGTTATAAAGTCAACATGGTCCAACCCAATAAGTCTTTTCACATCAGTCTGATCTACTCTTGTACTTCGATCTGCATCGATCTTTCTTTAAGCTTATATTTTCTCGGACACTTCATCTGACTTCTAACCAAGTCACAGTACTCGAGCAATCGATTTGCATGAACTCATCCAAAAGCTTATCTGACCATCACTTTGATCTGATCCCAGTATTCGATCTGGTCCATGAATTCATCTGATCACTGAACTTATCTGATCGGCACTATTTGATCTGATCTCTTCTCTATTATTATTCAATCTGATAGAAGCATAATTTAAAAATATCCACTTTGATTCTTTCAGGTTGAATGCTGCTCTCCATCCTAGCCTCCTTGGCTAATTTCCAATCACCGCATTAACTAAGTCCAAACATTTCTTGAACTTAGCATGCGGTACTGACTTTGTCATAACATCTGCAGGGTTTTCTTTGGATGCTATCTTCACAAGGACCACATCTCCTTTTTCAATCACATTTCTGACGAAATGCATCTTCACATCTATGTGTTTCGATTGTTCATGATAGACTTGGTGTTTCGTCAAGTGTATTGCACTTTGGTTGTCACAATGTACTACAACTTGATCTTGTTTTACACCAAGCTCCGCTATCATCCCTTTTAACCACAATCCTTCTTTTATGGCCTCAATAATTGCTATGAATTCTTCCTCAGTGGTAGAAAGGGCAACCACTGACTGTATATTAGCCTTCCAGGTCATCGTTGTGCCATAAAAGGTGAACACATATCCAGTCAACGACTTTCTCGTGTCTAAGTTCCCAGCAAAATCTGAATCCACATATCCAACTACCGGATCAATCCCATCTTGCTGTTTTTCAAACTTCAACCCCAGCTCAGTTGTGTTAATGAGATATCGGAGAATCCATTTCAGAGCTTCCCAATGATATGTTCCCGGATTATCCATAAATCTTGACACTACACTGATTGCGTATGCCAGATCAGGCCTACTACACACCATTCCATATATGAGACTCCCCACTCCACTATCATATGGAATACCAGCCATCTTTATCTTGTCTTCCTCACTTTCAGGTGACTGATTTGCAGATAGCTTCAAATGTTGTCCCAGAGGAGTCAAGACAGATTTTGCTTGATTCATGTTATACCTCAGAACAACCTTCTTCAAGTAGTTCTTTTGACTCAGATGAATCTCCTGTCTTTTTTTGTTTCTCATTATGTCTATGTCCAAAATCCTCTTCGCTTCTCCCAGATCTTTCATCTCAAACTTTGAGTTGAGTTGTTGTTTCAAAGATGATACCTTTGTCCTACTTTTACTTGCAATCAATATATCATCAACGTAAATCAGTAGATACAAGATAACATGCCCTTCATCCTTCTTCAGATAGACACATCTGTCATATTGGCTTCTCACAAAACCAATACCAATCATGAACTCATCAAACCTCCTGTTCCACTGCCTTGGACTCTACTTCAGCCCATACAATGATTTTATCAGTAAGCAGACCTTGTCTTGTGTTTTCTGACGTATGAAGCCCTTAGGTTGTTCCATATAAATGTTTTCTTCCAGGTCACCGTGTAGAAACGCAGTTTTCAGATCCATCTGCTCAAGCTCCAAGTCGAGCTGGTTCACCAGTGCTAACATAATCCGAATGAAACAATGTTTGACCACTGGAGAATAGACTTCATTAAAATCTATTCCTTCTACCTGACCAAAACCATTTGTTTCATTCGGATTATGTCAACCAATCTGGCTTTATACTTGATCTGATCTGTACCAGGAGTTTCTTCCTTCAGTTTGTAGATCTACTTGCATCCCAATGTCTTCTGATACTTCGGTCTATCTAGTAGTGTCCAGGTTTGATTATTCTCAAGAGAGTTCATCTCTTCATTCATAGCTTCCATCCACTTGTTTTTATGTTTACTTGCCACAGCTTCATCATATGTACTCGGCTCTGAATACTCCACCTCCTCAGCTACTATAAGTGCATACCAAGCCAGATCAGCTTCACCAACCCTCTTAAGATCTCTGATCTCCCTTCTGGTTATGTCCCTTGCAAGATTATAAGTACTCAAATCCTCTTTTGGATCACTTTCTGTCACATTCTCATCTTTCATTTCTTCCGACTCTTTATCTGGCACAAAATACTCCACCTCAAACAGTAGTTTATCATTCACACTGATCTGACTATCCTTTCCATCTGTATTCATTTTATATCCCAGTTTGGATTCATCAAACTTCACATCCCTGGTGTTGAAGCACTTTGGACCTCTTGATTCTAGGTTCCAAACTTTATAACTCTTCACACCATTCGGATACCCAATGAATATACATCTTACTGCCCTTGCTTTCAACTTGTCCTGTTTCAGATGAGCATATGCAAGACATCCGAATACCCTCAAGTTTGAATAGTCTGCAGGTGTTCCACTCCACTATTCCATTGGTGTATTGAAACCAATTGCACTGGATGGACACCTATTGACCAAATAGCACGCAGCAGATAATGCTTCTCCCCAGAAGGACTTAGGAAGAGAAGCATTGATCAACATACATCTGACCCTTTCCAGAAGAGTTCTGTTCATTCTCTCTGCTAGGCCATTCTGCTGTGGTGTTCCTACAACTGTTCTGTGCCTGGTAATGCCTTTTTCCTTACATAACTTCACAAACTTATCTGATAAGTATTCCAGTCCATTATCTGTTCTCAGGTGTTTAATTCTTCGATCACTCTTGTTCTCAATTGCCAGCAAACATTCTCTGAACTTGTCATATGCTTTATCCTTAGTCTTTAAGATGAATATCCATACTCTCCTTGAGTAATCATCTATCAAAGACACGAAGTATCTGCCTCCATCATGAGTTTTTGTCCGAGAAGGACCCCATATATCTGAATGAATGTAGGTCAATGGTTGCTCAGTTGTGTGAATTCCTTGTTTAAACGATACTCTTTTTGATTTCCCAAGAGCACAACTATCACACAACTCCAGAGATTCGATCTTATCTCCACCTAATAGACCCTGTTTAGACAGCTCATGTAATCCCTTCTCACTTACATGTCCAAGCCTCAGATGTCATAGCTTGGTTCTGTCATTTTGTTCCTGAATACTTGTTGTACTTCCAATAATCGTTTCTTCTTGAAGTACATATAGGAGGTTCCTTTTGACAGCCTTCATAACAACCAGAGATCCTTTTGACACTGAGATACTCATGCTCCTGATTTGAATGAATATCCCTAAGCATCAAGTGTTCCCAATGATATCAAGTTTCTCTTCAACTCGGGCACATACCTCACCTTAGTGAGTACTCTATTGATCTCATCATGGATCCTTATTCTGATGTTTTCAGAGCCCTTTATTCTGCATGATTGATTATTTCCCAACATTACCATGCCCTGATCTGATTCCTCCAATTTTTCAAACCAAGATCTTACAGGACACATGTGAAAGGAGCATCTTGAATCCAGTATCCATTCGTGGTTTTGATCACCTTTAGAAACCACCAATACTTCTGCCGAGTCATATCCATCTGAAGCTATGGCCAGATTACCATCTTCCTTGGTTTTTTCTTGTTGCTTCCCTTTCCTTTCCGGACAATCTTTTCTTAGATGCCCAACCTTCTGACAAGCATAGTACTTCATATTACCCAAATTTCTGTTCTGGTATATTCCTTGACTATTTGATCTGGATTTTGGACTGTACTTCCCATTGGATGCCATTTTATCACTTTTGCCCCTCGCTGTAAGACATTTTCCATGTGATTCAGTGTTTGTGTTTGGCTTTCTCTGAATTTCCTTAGATTGAATAGCAGATATAACTTCTTCCAAGTTTATTGTATGTTCTCTTCCATAGAGCAAAGCATCTCTGAAATTTTCATATGCTTTTGGAAGAGCATTCAAAAGTATCAAAGCCCGATCTTCATCCTCAAGCTTTACTTCAATATTCTCCAAGTCATCCAATATCTTGGTGAATTCTTCGATCTGGTCTTCAAGGTTCTTTTCATCCTTGATCACAAAGTAATACAGCCTCTGTTTCATATATAGACGGTTAAATAGGGATTTCGTCATGTATAAATTTTTGAGTTTAAGCCACACCGCCGCCGCAGATTTTTCTCTGGCCACCTCCCAAAGAGGTCTATCATCCAGACAGAGAATAATTGCACTGTGTGCTTTTTCGAGTAATTCATCCTTGTTTTTTATATCATCAGACATCTCCTCCTTCTTCTTAAAAGATTCCACCATTCCTTGTTGTATCAGGATTGCACGCATCTTAATTCTCCTGAGCGAGAAATCGTTCTTGCCCGTAAACTTCTCAATATCAAACTTCATTGATCCTACCATCTTTGCTTAGTTTCCCACGGACGACGCCACTTGTTAGGAATCAATCCAAAAATTTGGTATTCCGAGAATTAACAGACAAACACGAACGCAGCAACAAGAACAATAATCCCAAAAATAGATAAAACCAACGCACACAAATCAAACTCAACACTCACACGAAGGCAAATAAACGATGCAAGTATTTACGTGGTTCGGCAAGGAATTTGCCTACGTCCACGGGAGAGCAACACAACCACTTTATTAATCACCAACAGAACAAATCCAAGCTCAAGAACAAAGCTTATTACAGAGATGGCCAAGAAAACTCTAAAGCTAGATACAGACACAAATCAAGATTTTATACTTGAATTCTTCCCGTCACAAACTTCACTTTGGTTTTCTCCTCCGAAATCTCTCCTTCTTCCCTCTCAATATATTCTGAAGAATTTGATGTTCTGTTATGTTCGTTGCGGCCAGCTTCCATCTGCTTATATAGAGAAATAAACCGACTTTCATCTTAGGCTTTAGGTCAACAGCAACTTACGGCCCAATTATAAAGTCAACATGGTCCAACCCGATAAGTCTTCTCACATCAGTCTGATCTACTCTTGTACTTCGATCTGCATCGATCTTCCTTTAAGATTATAGTTTCTCAGATACTTCATCTGAATTCTAACCAAGTCACAGTTCTTGAGCAATCGATCTGCATGAACTCATCCGAAGACTTATCTGACCATCACTTCGATCTGATCCCAGTTTTCGATCTGGTCCATGAATTCATCTGATCACTGAACTCATCTGATCTGCACTATTTGATCTGATCTCTTTTCTATTATTATTCAAACTGATAGAAGCATACTTCAATATAAACCAAACTAGATTAATTCATTGGTACTCAATATTTCAATAACCGAACTATTGTAGCTCAAAATATGTTAAAACATGTGCATTCATCCCCTCTAAACACCTTAACCGATCCTATCAAATTTGATCTTGTAAAACAAGATTTATTTTTCTGAATGAATGAATACAACACTTTACCCCCTTTAATTATATTTTTATAATGAAATTATAGTACTGGTTTTGGCTTCAAATATGAAAACATTAATCTCGAGATTAATTATTATGAGAATTTCAGAGGTTAATTAAGTTGATATGTTCCAAGAAGCTACTCTATCATTCATCGGGAGAGTCTTTCTCCAATGAGAATAAATAAAGTTTTGAGGCAAGACAAAACATAGGATGTATCCAAAAAAAAAAAAAATCTACGTTTATTTTTAAGTACATATATGATCAATGAGATTTTTTTTTATTTTTCTAATATATAGCCCATATATAAGTATTATTGGATACATTTTTTGGATAATATCCATAAGCTAACCGATC
The DNA here is from genome assembly GCF_033568475.1 of Henckelia pumila. Lineage (NCBI taxonomy): Eukaryota > Viridiplantae > Streptophyta > Magnoliopsida > Lamiales > Gesneriaceae > Henckelia > Henckelia pumila. The sequence goes on along the minus strand of NC_133123.1, from coordinate 127,782,684 downwards.
TCTGCATCCGAGTATACATCCAACAATCCATATATTTGTCATATTTATTTTTACATACGTATATGGATGGTCATCGGTCATTAATGATTTTTTTGTGGGCCAACATATAAAAATTAATAAGGATCATTTGGATACAACCTTGTTTTTAATTAGACATTCAAATTTCTCAGAATGTCATAAGGATTAAACTGAAGAAGTTAAAATAAAATAAAATAATAATAATAATAATAATAATAATAATAATAATAATAATAATATATGATCGATCTGAATTATACATCAAAAAGGTTTGGGCCACTATAATTGAAATAACACAAAAGTTGTTGTGCGATCGTCACATGAGTTAATTTATGAGACAGATCTCCAATCTCATCTGACGTACAATAAATTATATGTCAATTTGAGTAAAAGTATTCTTTTTTAGGATTAATTGCATACATTACGCCATCCTGAAATTCTAAGATTGCTAAAAAATTCTATGGAAAAAGAATGATCGATTGACTTCATATGTTTTCAAATCTTGAGCACATATATTCCTATGTTTTCAAATTTTGAACATTCACCCCCTTTTTCGTACATGTTTTTAGGGGCGTTTGTGCTCAAAATTCAAAAACACAAGGAGTTAACAGTTATAGGAGGTTTTCAGTAATCTCGTGATTTTACAAGTGTAATGTATGCAATTACCCATATTTTTATGTCAAAAAATACATTGTATGTGAAATATAAGTTGAGTTGAATGAACAATACTACATTTGATGCCAAAAATATTACTTTTTCCTGCAGATACAGACCGAATCGATTATTTTTCATAGATACGGATCCGTGATAATGTTTCACAGGAGACCTACTCTTAAAATAATAATGTGTGAACGCATGCATACATATAAAATAATTTATTCATAAAATGATCGTGTATTAAGTCCACTTTTTATGAGATTTTTTCTTCAATCCAACGTTACTAATCCCTTCAAGTAAGGAAACATTTTCAAAACATATTGATTCCTTTAATTTAATTTTAATCTATTTAGCTAAGAAATCAACCAGTTACATGTGCAAGAGTAGTAATTTTTAATAGAATTAAATGAGGTTTTAAGGCTAAAAAATCAACGATATGGTGGAGTACACACTATTTATTAACAGGGACTGTTAGCCTAAACTCAGTTCCGTTTTTCCTAGCTAGTTTTGAGCTAGGTTGAGGAGGAAAATCGATCGAAATGATCAAGGAAAGCCTCAGTAAGAAATTAGATCATATATACATCGGTAGAGAAGGATATATATATATATATATATATATATATTCGAGGTAAATTAAGAATCGTCCTGTCTCAAAGATGAAACAAACACCGCCTCTTGCTACGAAACTAAATATTCCAATACAATCTAGGGGACTGCGTGCCAAGGAAGGCATCAAACGTAACGTTGTCTTGGAGAACAGTGGGCTGGCTTCGGGCTTGAGAAATCCGATGGAAAATTATAAGCATTGGAAGAGAAAAAGAGTAAGGAGGTGACTGGGATTCCGGAAGCCCGTTCTACTATAGGGGCTAAAAGAGATCTACTGGTGGACTGGATAAGATAGTAGAGTTCTTAGTGAGTGAGCACACGTCTTATCTCAACTGACTTTGATCTCTATTTATTGGTGAAAAGTGAAACTTTAAAAGAAAAAAACAAATAACTTTGAACAAAAGAAGCCGTTGCCTTCTATTTTCTCAACGTTTGACATTCGGACAAAAAGACTGTGTCTGCAGATTTTGCTATGCTCCAGTGTACGAAAAACCTTATCCAATTTTGTTGGTTTCAAATGATTTTCCTTCTAGAACATATTTCTTGATAACTGTTTTTAGAAATGTCCAGTCGAGTAAAATAATTAATTTTTCCCAACGGATAAAGTTTAGCTTTGTAACGTCCTCTTTTTCATAAAGATTTAACAACAATATAATTTAAAATAATGTAAATGCTTACTATTTCTTTTATTTTTTTAAAAAAAGTGGGGGAAGAGATGAACATAAAATTAAATTAAATTAAATCCTTAAAATAAATTAACGATTTTCCATCAACAATCAGCAATGAAACACTAAAGTAAAATCTAGCAAGAACAACCAGTGAAAATATTCTAGTTCCTCAAAAACCTCAAAATTTAACCTTCAACAAAATAAATAAAATCATAAACAGTTTTTTAATTAAATTTTGCGGAAACATCATGGTCTTGGATATACGCCTTCTCCTAGCCACCATCCTCGCCAGACAACACCGCATCATTCATCCTCACCTGCATCAATGAAGTCTAATGAGTCTAAAGACCCAGCAAGTACTAATAACGGAAATAACAAATACATTAATAATAACTTTAAAATTTTCAATACCATTAAACTTTTAATATTCTCAATCTTAACACATGCAAGCAAGAACATACATGCATACAAACCTCCACTTTCTTTAAACTTTACACCTTTACACTTTACACTTTACCCATAACACTTCAATAAAAATACACCTCAAACATTTTACACCTAAAAAATAACACCTCAACATTTTCTTTCTTTTGACCTGTGGATCAGAAACTTTTTTAATATTTTATAATGGACGCTTGATCTAACTAATACAATGAATTCTAGGTTTGACGGGGCATTATGACCCGAAGGCCTTATCTAACACGTCGTCATCTTCAGTGGCGGGGCATTATGACCCGAAGGTCTTGTCCAACACTCCATCGACCTCATTTGGCGGGACATTATATATGACCTGAAAGCCTTATCCAACACATAGTCAACCTCAATTGTAACTTCACCACAAGTCATAAAATATTTTATCTTTTTTTTTTCTTTTTAAAAATCAACACAACACACACCAAAAATCACTCAAAATACACATACAAAAAACACACACTAAAAATAACACAAAATACACACACCAACACACACAAAAACACCAACACACACCCACCCAAACTCACGCGCACTCACCCGACACGACATGACACACTGTACATACAAATATAATTAACATATGGGGAGTGTTATTTACACTCCAAATAGTGTTAATCACACTCCAAATTATATTTTTATTGTACTAGTTGACAAAACTACTCTTATTTTGACTTTCTAATTATATATAAAATCTTGTTTGACATTCCAAACTTATACTTTTACATGTATTATGAAAATTATTATGTTTAAATCATTAATATTTTTATTTTACATATAATAAAAAAAAAACTTTAACAATTCAAGTGCACATATATATATTAATATATTTTATGTTTTATATAAAATTTTACAAAATATTATAAAACTTTATATTTATGTACACTGAAATTTTGATAAATTTGTTTGAATCAAATTAAATATTAATTATATTATCTAAATTTTTTTATAGTTTGATTTGGTTATATTATGATTATCTCGATTATTAATGTTAAAAACACATATTATCTTATGTAAATTCATTAAATATTCGAAAATTTGACAAAGAAATAAATTAAAGTTTCAGGAAGATATTTTTTATTCTTATTTTTATTTTTATTTTTTATAAAAGAATTCAATTGTATTTGTTTATTGAAAATATTTACTTAAATTTATTATTTAGAATTCAAATTAGTATATTTTAATTATTTTATCTTATTGGTTCTCAAATAAAGTGATTACACAATATTTTATACATTATTTAATTTATACTTTTAACTAATATTACAAATTCAAGACATATTTGTAAAAAATAAAAATAAAAATGATATCTACCTTTTGAATATAATATATTATTATTAAAAATATATATTATTACTTTGATAAACAAAGTATTAAGTGGTATAAACTAATGTAATTAAGATGCACAGAAATTTTTACTACATCAATATTTAACAATTCATTTAAATTTTAATTGTATAAATTTTTTTATTAAAATTCATTCAATATTATGAATTAATTGTAGGCGGTTCACTAATATAAATGTTTTTATATTTTGAACATTAGTTTTAAAATTTTCTATAAAAATAATAGATTAATTTTTGTTATAAATTTAGTGGAGAAAGATGAGAGAATAAAATACAAGAGAAAATATAATGGAGAAAGATGAGTGTACAATATATGAACTAAACACCTCTATTTATAGGGTAGATGGATTAGTGTAGAAAAGAAAAAGTACAATCAAGTCAATCAACTAAAAATCATCTATATATAACACTCCCCCTTAGATGATTGATGGAGAGTCCAATGTTGCCTCGTTAAAACCTTGTCAGTAAAACCAAATGGAAAAAACCTGAACGAAGCAAAAAGAGTAAAACAATTGATACTCCCTCTGATTTCAATCACCGAATATTTTTAATTGATGCATCTCTATCTTTTGCACCAATTTCTTGAATGTTGATGTCGGTAATGCCTTTATGAATAAATCAGCTACATTGTCACTGGAACATATTTGTTGGACATCAATATCATATTTCTATTGAAGTTTGTGCGTGTAGAAAAACTTTGGTGAAATGTGTTTCGTTCGATCGCCGTTGATATACCCTCCTTTTAGTTGTGCAATGCAAGCAACATTATCTTCAAAAATAGTCGTCGGGCCATCTTTCGTTGTTGGTAGTCCGCATGATTCTTGAATATGTTGAGTTATAGATCTCAACCATATACATTCTCAACTTGCTTCATGCATTGCAATGATCTCAGAGTGATTTGATGATGTCGCTGTCAAAGTTTGCTTTGTCGACTTCCATAAAATAGCGGTGTCCCCTCGTGTAAACACATAACCCATTTGGGATTTGGCTTTATGTGGGTCTGAAAGATAGCTTGCATCTGCATATTCTATTAAATTAAAATTTTAATTTTTTGAATAAAATAATCCCATTCCAGTTGTACCACGAAGGTAACAAAATATATGTTTTACACCATTCCAGTTTCTTCGGGTTGGAGAAGAACTATATCTTGCTGGAAGGTTGACAGAAAATGTTATATCTGGTCGAATACAATTTGCAAGGTATGACAATTCACCAATTGCACTAAGATATGGTACTTCAGGACCAATGATATTTTCTCCATCTTCAAGTGGACGAAAATGATCTTTATTAGTGTCAAGTGATCGTACGATCATTGGTGATGCTAATGAATGTGATTTGTCCATGTAAAAGCATTTTAATATTTTATCTGTGTATGAGGATTGATGAACAAATATTCTTTTTGATAAATGTTTGATTTGAAATCCGAGACAAAACTTTGTTTTCCCCAAATCTTTAATCTCAAATTCACTTTTTAAATAATTGGGAGGTTTAGTGAGCTCTTTGGGAGTTCCTATAAGATTTAGATCATCGACATATGCTAGCTGCCATGATTGCAAAACCCTCATCCGTCTTTTTTGTAAAAACGCAGTGTAACCTTCTTGTAGTAAATACTTGCTAAGGCGATTGTACCACATTCGCCCATATTGTTTTAATCCATATAACGATTTTTGCAATTTAATTGAGAACATGGTCTTGAGATTTGTATCACTTGCTTCTGATGGTTTAAATTCTTCAGGGATTTTCATGTATATGTCGCTATCAAGTGAACCATATAAATATGTAGTGACCACATCCATAAGTCACATATCAAAATTTTTTGATACAACCAAACTAATCAAGAATCGAAAAGTGGTGGTATCCATCACAGGTGAATATGTTTCCTCGTAGTCAATTTCGGGTCTTTGAGAAAACCTTGGGCTACAAGTCTGGCTTTGTATCTTACAATTTTTCCATTTTAATTTCTTTTTCGTACAAACACCCATTTGTATCCTACGGGGATTACATTTTTGGGTGTTTGAACTACGAGTCCAAATACTTTACGTTTTTATAGAGAATCTAATTCAGCTTGTATAGCTTCCTTCCATTTTGGCCAATCGTTTCTTTGTTGACAATCTTTAACAGATTGTGGTTCGGGATCATCAATACCTTGCATAATATCAAGATCCACGTTAAGTGCAAAAACATTATCGATGTTCGTATTTCTGCGATCCCAAATTTTTCGAGATATCAAATAATTTATTGAAGTCTCAATATTTTCATGTGGTTGTGATGCTTCATGGATCACGTTATCCACATCTGTTTCATTTTGATGTAAGGTTTCTTCTTCTGGAGTTCTCAAACCTTGTTTTTCTTGTACCTTTCTTTTTCTAGGTACTGTATCCTTTGAACCAATCGCTCGGCCATGCTTTTGGCGTATTTTGGATTCATTTGCCGGTAAAGTATTATACGGTCCTGCAGGGACATCGATCTTCACTGGGGTATTATCTACTTGTATGTGAGACTTTGTTACATTTATTGTATTAACAAAAGCATTAGATAATTGATTTGAAATTCTTTGCAAGTGAATGATTGTTTCAACTTCTTGCTCACATTTATTGTTTCTGGGATCGTAATGAGATAATGTTTTCTCATTCCAAAAGATTTTTCGTTGTTCTTTAGAATACAATTTTGCTCTACCCAATGTTGAAAAATTTGTTTCATCAAAATGGCAATTTGCAAATCTTGCAGTAAATAAGTCGTCTGTTAAGGGTTCCAAATATCTAATGATAGACGGTGACTCATATCCCACATAAATTCCAAGTCTACGTTGGGGACCCATTTTGGTTCGTTATGTAGGTGGGATAGGTATTTGTACCGCACAACCAAATACTCTAATGTGAGAAACTTCAGGTTCTTGACTATATTCAAGTTGCAATGGTGAATATTGGTGGCAATTAGTTGGTCTTACACGAATCAACGATGCAGCGTGTATGATAGCATGACCCCAGGCTGAAGATGGTAGTTTTGTTTTCATGAGTAGAGGTCTTGAAATTAATTATAATCGTTTAATAAAGGATTCTGCAAGACCATTTTGTGTGTAGACATGGGCTACTGAATGTTCGACTGAAGTCCCTATTGACATACAAAAGTCATCAAATGCTTGTGGTTTAAATCAGCAACATTATCAAGGCGAATTGCCTTAATTGAGTGGTCAGGAAATTGAGCTCGTAGTTTAATCATTTGCCCAAGTAGCTTTGAAAAAGCTATATTTTGAGTTGCAAGTAAACTAACATGTGACCACCTAGTTGATGCATCAATCAATACCATAAAATATCAAAATAGTCCACATGATGGGTCTATAGGCCCACAAATATCCCCATGAATTCTTTCCAAGAATGTTGGAATTTCAACATCAATCTTCGTTGGGGAAGGCCTTATAATTAGTTTACCTTGTGAACAAGCCACACATGAAAATTCACCATTTAGGAGAACCTTTTGATTCTTTAAGGGATGTCCACGCGAATTATCTATTATTCTTCGCATCATTGAACTCTCAGGGTGACCAAGTCGGTCGTGCCATAAATATGAAATTTTTCTTGTCAACAAACTTCTTGTTTGTGACTGTATTTGCCTCAATTGACTTTATTATTATGCAATACATACCAGAAGAGAGTGTACATAATTTTTCTTTTATATTTTTTTGACCACATATCATAGATGTAATACAAAGGTATTCAACATTGTTTACATTCAATGTTTCAATATGATATCCATTTCTGCAGATATATTTAAAGCTAAGAAAATTTCTACTGGATTTGCTAGCATAGAGTGCATTTTCAATATATAGGTTTGTCTCATTTGGCAGAATGATTTTTTCCTTTCCATGACTAATAGTTATGTTTTTATTGCATTTGTTAGTGTCATTTTGTTGTCGTTTTGCATTTGTTTACGTGTCTTATTTATGCATTTTGTTTATATTTCATTTTCCGTGTTTGCATGATTGGTTTCTCGGTTTTGTGGTTAGGTTGTACATTTTTGCGGATATTTAGAAGGAACTTTGGAGTCATAGAAATGCTGGAAATTTCGGAAATATTTTGGCCGCACGATCTGCAGGAATTTACTGATCGAGCGAGTGCTTTATGATGAAGACAGTAGGCTCGGATATTTTGGCCGCTCGATCTACAGAAGTTTACCGATCGAGCAGTGCGCATGTTTTTTGAAGGCAGTAGGTTATGGATTTTTGGCTCGCTCGATCCGCAAGATGTTGTCGATCGAGCGGGCATCGCTATCCGGGAAGAATTTTATATTTTTGGAAACTTTGTTATTTTAGACTCTAGGCTCTATTAGACTCTTAATTCCGTTTTTGAGGAGATTATTATCAGATTTTAAGACTCTCTCTTGGGAGGCTAGGTTTTGGTCTTCAATTTTCTCTCAAGTTTTCTTCTTTTCTTTGAATTATTCTTGAATTTTCATGAATTGTTGTGGCTAAGTTTTAACACTTGGTTGAGGGAGACGAAACCTTGATATATTTTATACATGAGATTCGATTCGTAGTGTTTAATTCTTGTTAAGTATCAATATTTGATCTGGTTTATTTCATGTTTGTATGCGAGATTTTAGGATTGGCCATCTTAGGATTTTGTTTTGCAAACCATAGCTAAATTAGAATTCAAATCCGTAATTGTTTGAATTAACTAATTTGCGAAGCAACTACGTTTGATATTTTCTGCTGTTGAATTATTAAATTGTAGGGTCAATTATTGACTAGGCTAAATACAACCGCTGGTGTTTATGTTGTCTAGATTCGTCAGTTTTACTAGTTTGAATGCTACCGTGGATTTAAATCTGATCGCTGGTATTGGGTTAATTTATGGGGTAAGGGTTAATCTAGAATGCTGTTTTCTAATTAACTAAAATTAAGGTGAAACAGGAATTTGATTTTCAATGACAAATATTTAATAGGATTAATTATTTTTAGGGAATCGATGATTGAATGAATGAATATCAAGGGTATAGTCAACCGATACCAAGTCTCGTCTCTTATTGATTTCTCCAATTTAATTTTCATTCTTGCATGATAGTGATAATTTGAATATTTAATTGCTTAAATTTTTAGTAGTTAACCTCAAATCTCAAAACCCCCTTTTGTTTACTTAGGACACATTAAATTTACCTTTCCTCGTGGGAACGATCCCTACTCACACTACTACATTTTTAGTGATTATCTGATTAAGTTGGGTAATTTGGGAGTGACACGATTAAGTGCTACCAAATTTTGGCGCCGTTGCCGGGGAACGGTGTTTAATTTATTTGTGTTCTTGTTTTTACTTTTATTTTTTTTATTCTTTCCCCAGTGCTTCTCGGGTTTGTTCATGCTTTCAGGTGACTCTTCAGAAGAAGAATTTCCATACGACCCGGAGATAGAAAGAACTTTGCATAGACAAAGGACAGAAGCTCATAAGAGACTACAAGAGGACGAGCGCGTGGTTGAAGATCTGACAATAGCAATGACTGACAACGCCAATCTGAGCTTGAGACAACTGGGCACTCCTGATTTGAACCAGCAGCCCTTATGCATTAATTTTCCTACTTTAGAAGCTAATGCTACTTTTGAATTAAAATCTGGGCTAATACATTTGTTACCTTCATTCCATGGTCTTGCAGGTGAGGATCCTCATAAGAATTTGATGGAATTCCATGTGTTTTGAACGAGTATGAAACCCCATGGAGTCACAGAGGAGCATATCCAATTGAGAGCCTTTCCTTTCTCTTTGAAGAGTGCTGCTAAGGATTGGCTGTACTATTTACCCTCTGGATCCATCACCACCTGGACAGAGATGAAGAGGATCTTCTTAGAGAAATATTTCCCAGCTTCTAGAGCCGCGAAAATCCGGAAGGAAATCTATGGAATCAAGCAATACTCCGGAGAATCGCTGCATGAATACTGGGAGCGGTTCAAAAATCTTGTTGCTAGTTGTCCGCAACATCAGATAATTGAAAACCTGTTAATTCAATATTGCTATGAAGGTTTGTTGCCTCATGACAGGAGTATGCTAGATGCGGCCAGTGGAGGAGTTTTTGTGGACAAAACTCCAGTACAAGCAAGGAATTTGATCGAGAACATGGCTGCTAATTCTCAGCAATTTGGCGCAAACAGAAGTGATTCTACACCCAGACAAGTCAATGAGGTAAATGTTTCTTCCCTTGAACAACGACTGATTGATCTGACGTCTCTTGTGCATCAAATGGCTGTAGGAAATGGACAAAATATGAAGGTTTGTGGAATTTGCACTGCAAAGGGACATGCAACTGACATGTGTCCCACGCTTCAAGAAGGATCTAGTGAGCAAGTTAATGCAGCAGGAGGATTTCCAGGGCCACCACAAAGAACTTATGATCCTTACTCAAACACGTACAATCCGGGTTGGAAGGATCATCCAAACCTCAGATACGGAAATCCTGCAATGAATCAGCCTGCACCTTCAGTGAATCAACCAAATAATCAAGCATTCAGGCCACAGTATCCTCCACAAACACAGCGTCCTCAAATTCCAACGCAAGGTGAGTTTTTAGAAAATATAGTTAAGGATCTTGCTACTAATACTATCACTTTTCAACAGGAAACGAGAGCAAGTATTCAACATATGAACACTCAGATGGGGCAGTTGGCTACCGCAATCAACAGGTTGGAGGCACTGAATTCTAACAGTCTGCCATCGCAGACAGTGGTGAATCCAAAGGAGAATGTGAGTGCAATCACATTGAGGAGTGGAAAAGAGTTGAAAGTTAGTCCAGAAGTAGTGCAAGAACCAATTCAGAACAAAGATGTGGAGGAATTCAGACTGGAAGAGAATGAAATAATCCCAAAGGATGCGCCAAGAGGTAAGTTTCCTCCTTTTTTTGAGTATAAACCTATATACCCTTTTCCCTTAGCATTGAAAGAGTCTAGGAAAGATGATGGAATTAAGGGGTTGTATGAAGTGTTTCGTAGATATAAGGTAAATATTCCTTTGTTAGATGCTATCAAACAAGTACCTCGGTATGCTAAATTTTTAAAAGAGTTGTGTACTATGAAGAGAAAACAAAAACTGAAGGGATGTCAGAAAGTTGAATTGGGAGAATAGGTCTCTGCCGTAATTCAAAGAAAGGTACCTACAAAATGCAAGGACCCAGGTATGTTCTCGATTCCTTGTAAGATAGGATATGTTCAGCTTGATACAGCCATGTTAGATTTAGGAGCATCGATTAATGTTATGCCATACTCTGTTTATGCTTCCTTAATTCTTGGGCCTTTGACTGAAACTGCAATCGTTATTAAAATGACTGATAGATCTACTATTTTCCCTAGAGGAGTGATAGAGGATGTTCTTGTGCAAGTTGGTAATTTGATTTTTCCTGCTGATTTCTATGTGTTTGATATGAAAAATAATGATTTGAATAGCCCAACTTTGCTCGGGAGACCATTTTTGAAAACTTCAAAGTCTATCATAGATGTTAATAATGGTACTCTCACTATGGAATTTGATGGGGAAATTGTTAAGTTTAATATTTTTGATACCCTGAAAATTCCTTGTTGTGACAGTGTTGTTAATAATATTGATGTCAATGATCACTTGTCACACGAACATGAGAAAGATGTGAATGAGGGTAAGTTGAAAGAAGTTATTGCACAACCTGCTAACAATTCTATTGTTGAAATTTTTATCTCTGATTTGCAGGCATCTAAAACTGAGCCGAAACTTCCTCCGGATCGATTAAAAGGAATCCCCAAGAAATCAAAGCAGAGAAAGCATGGGACGAAATTAACTGAACAATTTCTCAAGTGGGTGAAGGTGGTTAGAAAAACTAGATATGAACCACCATGAGCAAAAGAAACATGTGGTCGGGCCAACGACTGTAAAAAGAGGCGCTGACTGGGAGGCAACCCAGTGTTGTTTTCTTTTAATTAGTTTTTATTGTTCATTCTGTTTTTGGCATTTTATTTTTGTTGTTTTTAGTTTCCCGAATGCCGCCACCTTCGCAGACAAAGTTCCAATATGATTCTTCCGTGATGCTATCAGACGTTGAAGAGGACAGTGCCAACACTTAAACCAGGGGAGTTTCGTTTTACATTTTTTGCATTGCATTGTGTTGAGTTGTTTGTTTGTGTTTTGTGTTTTGACGCATTGAGGGCAATGCTTCATTTTAGTGTGGGGGGATGTATTCATATTGTTGCATTTGTTTTGCTTTGTTATTGCATTCATTTTGTTTTTCGTTTGTGTCGTATGCATGAGTTGAAGATGAGATTGTTAGCCTATGACGAGGTAGTTGAAAAATAATAAAATTTTTGAAAAATTTTACTCTTGATTGGATTTGAGAAACCGTAGGTTGTTTGTTGAATATTCCAAGCATGCCTGTTTAACTAGTAAGTTGTAACGATGTATTTGATATTGTGAATGTCTGTTGGACCATTGCACGACATTAGGTGTTTGTGGAACTTGACGGTTCTTAAGTCTTGATAATCTTATTGATAGAACATTCACTCTCTTGTTTTTTTTGGAACATGCTTTTGAGCAATCGACTCCATCCGGGTTGCGAGCGAGATGTTTGAAATCCTATTCATCTTGTTTGTGGCTAAGTCTGCGGGGAAAAAAATAATAAAATGGGGTTAAGCCTTGAAAAAAAAAATCTAGTAAGGCATCAGTTCCATCCGGGCTATAGAAGAAGGGATTGAAATTCGAATCCTATCTAGTTATAGCTAAGTTTGCGGGTAATTATTGGGACTGTCAAAATATCTAGATAATTGGTGCGTATTTTGCTTGAGAGAGTTTATGTTTTGTTGATGGATTGTTGGGAGGAGAGTTCTTGATTGTGAGGCTTGCATTGAATTGTTTTAGGTCGGAGAACAGTCTTGAAACTTTGTCTTTTGAAGTTGCATGTAGCTGGGGTAACATGACACACACACACATTCACATTCGACTGAAGGTGTATCATTGATTATTGAGAGTAGCTATGAACTTGTTTTAGATGACAGTGGTTTTCTCTGAGGCTATGTTGTGTATGCTCATTCTTGCTTGTGTATCTGTTTTGTTTCATTTTGTTTTGCATAACTTACTCGAGGGCGAGTAAGGAGTAAGTGTGGGGGAGTTTGATAGTTATGTTTATTGCATTTGTTAGTGTCATTTTGTTGTCGTTTTGCATTTGTTTACGTGTCTTATTTATGCATTTTGTTCGTATTTCATTTTTCGTGTTTGCATGATTGGTTTCTCGGTTTCGTGGTTAGGTTGTGCATTTTTGCGGATATTTGGAAGGAACATTGGAGTCATAGAAATGCTGGAAATTTCGGAAATATTTTGGCCGCTCGATCTGCAGGAATTTACCGATCGAGCGGGTGCTTTATGATGAAGACAGTAGGCTCGGATATTTTGGCCGCTCGATCTGCAGAAGTTTACCGATCGAGCGGCGCACATGTGTTTTGAAGGCAGTAGGTTAAGGATTTTTGGTTCGCTCGATCCGCAAAATGTTGCCGATCGAGCGGGCATCGCTATCCGGGAAGAATTTTATATTTTTGGAAACTTTGTTATTTTAGACTCTAGGCTCTATTAAACTCTTAATTCCGTTTTTGAGGAGATTATTATCAGATTTTAAGACTCTCTCTTGGGAGGCTAGGTTTTGTTCTTCAATTTTCTCTCAAGTTTTCTTCTTTTCTTTGAATTATTATTGAATTTTCATGAATCGTTGTGGCTAAGTTTTAATACTTGGTTGAGGTTATTTCATGTTTGTATGCGAGATTTAAGGATTGGCCATCTTAGGATTTTGTTTTGCAAACTATAGCTAAATTAGAATTCAAATCCGTAATTGTTTGAATTAACTAATTTGCGAAGCAACTACGTTTGATATTTTCTGCTGTTGAATTTATTAAATTGTAGGGTCAATTATTGACTAGGCTAAATACAACCGCTGGTGTTTGTGTTGTCTAGATTCGTCAGTTTTACTAGTTTGAATGCTACCGTGGATTTAAATCTGATCGCTGGCATTGGGTTAATTTATGGGGTAAGGGTTAATCTAGAATGCTTTTCTAATTAACTAAAATTAAGGTGAAACAGAAATTTGATTTTCAATGACGAATATTTAATAAGATTAATTTTTTTTAGGGAATCGATGATTGAATGAATGAATATCAAGGGTGTAGTCAACCGATACCAAGTCTCGTCTCTTATTGATTTCTCCAATTTAATTTTCATTCTTGCATGATAGTGATAATTTGAATATTTAATTGCTTAAATTTTTAGTAGTTAACCTCAAATCTCAAAACCCCCTTTTGTTTACTTAGGACACATTAAATTTACCTTTCCTCGTGGGAACGATCCCTACTCACACTACTACATTTTTAGTGATTATCTGATTGAGTTGGGTAATTTGGGTGTGACACGATTAAGCGCTACCAATGACCTTCAATAATTTTTGATGCACCCGATATTGTTATAACATTATTTTCAGCTAATGTTAATTCCAAAAAATACCTTTTACTTTGAATGATGGTGTGTGTTGTACCACTATCGGCTAGACATATGTCTTGGTATTCTCTCATTAATCTAAAAGAAATGCATAATAGATTAAGTTACAACTTCAATATTCATAAGAAGGAAATTATATTAAATAAAGTTCTCAAATTATTAACCAATATTACAACTGAAAATAAAATTGTACTAAATAAAACCAAAACCAAACAGGAAAATCTGAATATTATAGAAAAACAACATAGATAACCAAAATCACTAATCTTAGGGACATGAAAACATTAAAGGCAGAACTTGATCACTCTATTTTTTCTAGCACACCAACCCCAATCAAATGATCAATATTTTCGTCTGGTTGCACAAAGAAATCAGAGACATCCAAGCGAGTTATATCAACAGGGCCATCATCACCAGCAAAAAATTGTCTCTATTTTTCCGTTTCCTTTGATCGAATTTTGGTAGAGATCCACAAGATGCTTTGGAGTACGACAGGTACGGGACCAATGCCCCTCTGTTTCGCAATTGAAACACTTATCTTCATACTCTTTCATGTTTCTCCCTTTTTCTTCTTCATTATTCGGTTTCCACTGCTGGTGGTTTGTTTCCTGTCTCTTTCCATCATGTTGCTGGTAATTTTTGTTTTGACCATGTCCACGCCCATGCCTACGCCCATGACCATGCCCACGTCCTCTTCTAATATGGGGATTTTGAGTTGAGTTGGCATTCACTTCAAGGAATGATATTTCATTTTCTTCAGGAAATGGTACTGTAGAGCCAGTTTGGCGTAATTGATGATTTTTCAATAGTAGTTCATTGTTCTGTTCAGCAACTAGTAGACAGGAAATAAGCTCGGAGTACTTTTTAAATCCACGCTCACGATATTGCTGCTGCAGGAGCACATTTGAAGCATTGAAGGTGGAGAATGTTTTTTTCAAGTAGATCTTGATTACAAATATTTTCTCCACAAAGTTTGAGCTTTGAACAAATCTTGAATAATGCGAAGTTATAATCGCTTACAGATTTGAAATTTTGTAGGCGAAGATGGATCCAATCATAACGGGCTCTTCGGAGAACTACACTCCTCTTATGGTCAAACCTTTCTTTAAGATTTTTCCAAAGCTCTTGTGGGTTCTTCACAGTGAGATACTCAGCTTTCAATCCATCATCGAGATGGTGGCGACGGAAAATAAGTGATGAATGTATACGTGCATAAATAATTATGTTAGTTATTTTCCTAACATTATAGATATACTTAATTATGTTAGTTATTTTCCTAACATTATAGGTGTACAAATAGTGGAATCATATATGTTAACTTTCCTAAGAAGAATAAATCTTCAAAGAAACATAATTAACATCGATTAATGTTGAGGGTAAAAACAAATAAATGCATTTTTTTAAAAAAAATTAATATCCCAACATAATACACAAACATAAAAGTGTGTCAATATTCTTCGAAAATATTGATAAACTTAAGATCTTGAATAATATTCTTCAGGAATATTGAAAATCTTATATATTTATATTGTATCCATAGATCTATCGAGATTACCAATAAGAATATGTTGTGTTACTTCAAGAACGCCAACTTAAAATTCGTATTAATGCTTTTTCAGGAGCATAATATGAACATAAAATATGTGATAGTACTTTGAGAGCATCAATATTAAATTTTAATATTGTTCTATTACTGGAGCATTAACATAATACCGAAACCATTGACATACGATAGTATTTGTGCTATTTCGAGAGCATCAATATGAATGTTACATATTGTGCTTTATTGAGAGCATTCACACAAAGACTACAAAAGAAAATTATTTATGAGTCCTACCTTGAAGCTAGAGCACTCGTGCTGATAACGTATTATAAATTTAGTGGAAAAATATGAGAGAATAAAAGACAATAGAAAATATAATAGAGAAAGATGAGTGTACAATATATTAACTAAACACATCTATTTATAGGGTAGAGAGATTAGTATAGAAAAAGAAAAGTACAATCAAATCAATTAACTACAAATCATCTATATATAACAATTTTTTATTTGTTTATTAATTATACAAGAAACTTAGTTCATGTTAGGTATGTGCTTAAATTTTAGAATGATTTGAAACTTACTAATTAAAAATATAAAAGGATAATATTGTCAATATGTAAAATAAAAAAGTAGAGTGGAGTGTGATTAGTATTTTTTGTAGTGTAAATAACACTCCCCTTAACATATTTATATATACTAGGAAAAAAGCACTTGCGCTGCACGTGAAAAATAAATGAAAGAAATGCAACGAAAATAATTTTTGTTTAAAAAAAATCATTCATTAATACCACTAATGTCAAAATATGTTTGGAAAGAATCATTCATTTATTTAAAATAGTTTTATTCAAAAAGAACTATTAAAATAATACTACACATGCCAAGAATTTAACGAATCAATATTTTTCTTTTTGCACATTAATAACTTTAACTCTTGTTTCATTTCTTTGATTCAATAGTCGTCTTTTTCTTTGAGTAAATACAGCTATGTTATTGTCATCTTCGATTTCAATGGTTTTATATCTTGGTTCTTTTGATTCTTTCACATCATCTTGCTTATTTGTAGTTTTCAATGAATCTCTCTCTTTTTTTCCTTTTGCGATCCTTGCAACTGGTTTGCGCCTCTTCGATTTTAGATATTTTTGTGTCGAAGATTTCTTTGTTGGAAAACTGGCGAGTTCCCAGACCAATTACGATTGATACCCGGTGCAGCGGAAGTTTAAAATTTTTCTCATGGAACGATTCCATGGTGTGGGTATCAACCATACAACGATTGAATTATTTGTGTGTGTAAAATTTAAATAACAATTAAATAAATTTTACCTCAAATCTCGCAACGAGATTAATGGACACCAACAGAACAATTCTGCTCTTGTTGTCTCTCCCTGGAACCGATGAACGCCTTCAATCAGGTCCACGAACAGAGGTTTAATCCCTCTGATAGATTGCACTAGAAAATCTATCAGAAGTTTTCTGCGAAGAGAATACACGAATTTGATTCGTTATTCCTGACTGCAATTCAAAATCACAGACCGGAATTTCTCGGGCAGAGTGAAGGGGGGCGGCCGAAATATGTTTGAGAGAGGGTAGGGTTTTTCGAAAATTGCTCTCAAAAATAATGACCTCTTGTGTGTAATTTCTGTACTGAAATAACTTATTTATAATGCAGGCCACTAACACCTTAGGGCCCATTAGTCATAAGCTGGGGCCCGACAAGCAAAGCCCGCTCGTTCAGAAATTAATATAAAATTCATCGTGACTCCGATTGATGAAACGATTTCACCAATGTGCACAGAAACCATTTCTGCACGTTTTAAAGTCAAAATAAATTTTCCTGAATCCGAATTCAGTGGTTTCCAAAAATGTCCATCCCTATGTCATTTTAGGAAATCCTACTCCCTTACTCTTATTTAAGAAGTCCAACTCCTTAGTTCATTAAATTTAACTCTTTAAATTTAACTATCTCAACGGGGATTAAAACTCCATTACACTGTGTGACCCTCAATGGTTCAGGGATACAGCTAGCCGTGGGCTCACAACTCCTTGTGACTCGGAACAACACTTTCCGACTTGCCCAACGAATCATGGTAAAGCGCCTAGCAACATCGCCCCATGATTCCCTAGGTATCACTGATAGTGCCTACAAGAACCAGTAGATTTTGGTTAGCGTACAGTACGGTCCCTTCATCCATATATCCCGATCGAATCAACAACCATTGGTATATCGAGAGTCGCTCAAGATTCGATAACTATGCAATACATCTTGAAGATCAAATTAGTGACATCGCATGTGCTACTAAGAAACCATTTCTTAAATCACATCAAGTACTCTGGCCAGAGATTTGTCACACTAATATCTCCTCAGATCGCATAGGATATCCACACTCGCAAGTATGTGGTGAATCCTTGACAACAATGCATTGACTCCTATATGTGTCGTAACTGTACCCAATCTCGACACCTGATGACCCCCTCAGAGTCGGTAAACGAGTCAAAGTACAGTACTAGCATATAGAGTCTCCATGATGTTTCAAGTCGTAAGGACTAATGGTGTACAACCAAAACCGCGGACTTTATCCACTCGATAAGTGATAACCACTTGGAAAGTCCGGATAGGGTAGTTCGACTATTCATCCTATGAATATCCATTTGCATGCTTCGAACATCTCCATGTTCCCTACCAATGAAACGTGGTACTCCGCATCGCAAATGCTAGTCTCAAACTCGAGCGATCCTTATCCTTATTATCGGACGGCTCAATCGACTAGGAACGGTTTTAGAATATACAGTGACTATAAGATGTATTTCATGATAGACATCTCCATGTTCTACCACATCTTACATACACTATAGTATATTCAAGGTCTTTATCAAAACAACAATAGTATATCACAATATAACAATATGAAGTAATATAAAGTCATTGCCATAAAAGTGTAAATAATATTAAACAAAAGATTGTTTATACAAAGAGTCAACAAAGCCCATAGCCACACAGTTGGCTCACTGGGCACCCACTCTTACAATCTCCCACTTGCCCTATAGCCAACTAGTCATACTACGTAGACCCATTGCTTCGCGATGTTTGTCAAACAATGGTCCTGGCAAAGGCTTAGTAAGTGGATCAGCGATATTTTCTGCAGAGGCCACTCGTTCGACACTGATGTCTCCTCTTTCCACAATCTCCCGGATTATGTGGTATTTCCTCAGTACGTGTTTGGATCTTTGATGAGACCTTGGTTCCTTTGCTTGAGCAACGGCACCCGTGTTGTCGCAGTACACCGGGACTGGACCAACAAATTCAGGAATGACGCCCAACTCTTGGACGAAATTCCTCATCCAAACGGCCTCTTTAGCAGCAGCTGATGCTGCAATGTATTCAGCCTCAGTGGTGGAATCCGCTGTGGTGTCCTGCTTGGAACTCTTCCAAGAGACAGCACCGCCATTGAGCATGAACACAAATCCAGAGGTTGACTTCGAGTCATCCACATCACTTTGGAAGCTAGAGTCGGTATAGCCTTCCAGTTTGAGTTCTCGTCCTCCATAAACCATGAACATATTCTTAGTTCTTCGCAAGTACTTAAGAATGTCCTTCACGGCTTTCCAATGCATCTGACCAGGATTAGACTGATATCTGCTCGTGACACTCAGAGCAAATGCTACATCCGGTCTGGTAGATATCATCCCATACATGATACTACCTATAGCTGACGCATATGGTACATGTGTCATATTCTCTATCTCTGCATCAGTCTTGGGACACATAGACTTGGATAGAGAAACTCCATGACACATGGGTAGATGTCCTCTCTTGGACCCATCCATTGAAAACCGTTTCAATATGGTATCGATGTAGGTTGATTGAGTGAGTCCTATCATTCTCTTAGATCTATCCCTATAGATCTGTATCCCAAGAATGTAGGATGCCTCACCCAAATCCTTCATCGAAAATCTACCTGATAACCATATCTTTGTTGACTGCAACATCCCTACATCATTCCCAATGAGTAGGATGTCATCAACATAAAGTACTAAGAATGTCACCGCATCCTTAACTACTTTCTTGTACACGCACGGTTCCTCCGGGTTCTTGATGAAACCAAAATCTTTTATTGTTTCATCAAATTTATGGTTCCAACTTCTTGATGCTTGTTTTAGACCATAAATTGATCTCTGAAGCTTGCATACCTTATGCTCGCTTCCCATGGATGTGAACCCCTCAGGCTGCTTCATATAGATTTCTTCCTTAATGTCTCCATTAAGAAAAGCAGTCTTCACATCCATCTGCCATATCTCATAGTCATACCATGCAGCTATGGCAATTAGGATTCTTATGGACTTGAACATTGCGACTGGTGAAAAGGTTTCATCATAGTCAACTCCTTGCCTTTGAGTATAACCTTTCGCCACCAATCGCGCCTTGTAAGTCAATATCTTACCATCAGGCCCAAGCTTTCTTTTGTAGATCCATTTGCACCCTATCGGAACAATTCCATCGGGAGGATCCACTAAAGACCAGACTTGGTTAGTATGCATCGAATCCAATTCAGACTGCATAGCTTCAAGCCATAAATTCGAATCCGCATCAGAAATTGCTTCCTTGAAGCTTCTTGGATCACATCCAATGTTGGGTTCATCTTGACCCTCTTCAAGAAGAAGACCATATCGAACTGGAGGTCTAGAAGTCCTCTCGGATCTTCTAGGTGCAGGCGTGTCCAGCAATGGTTCCTTAGGTGTGGGATCGTTATTTTGTATTTCGGGTTCTTCTCGAACTTCTTCGAGTTCCATCATCTCGCCTTTCTTATCCAATAAGAATTCCTTCTCCAAGAAGGTGGCATTTCTAGAAACAAACACCTTTGTTTCAGCAGGATAATAGAAATAATATCCGATTGAATTCTTCGGATACCCTACAAAATAACACAAGCTGGATCGACTATCCAACTTATCTCCCACTGTCCGCTTCACGTAAGCAGGACATCCCCAAATCCTCAAGTATGAATACTTAGGAGCTTTGCCATTCCATAACTCGTATGGTGTTTTGTCCACTGCTTTAGTGTGGACGTTATTCAACAACAATACCGCCGTTTCAAGCGCATAGCCCCAAAACGAAGGTGGAAGCTCAGTGAAGCTCATCATGGATCGAACCATGTCCAACAAAGTTCGATTACGACGCTCCGATACACCATTAAGCTGTGGTGTCATAGGAGGAGTCCACTGAGAGAGAATCCCATTCTCTTTTAGATAGTCCAAAAACTCGGTACTCAAGTATTCTCCACCTCGATCCGATCGAAGTGCTTTAATACTTTTACCTAGCTTGTTTTCTACTTCAGCCTTGAATTCTTTGAACTTTTCAAATGCTTCAGACTTATATTTCATTAAATATAAATACCCATACCTTGAATAATCATCAGTAAAGGTAATGAAGTAGGTGTGGCCATGTTGAGTCCCTACTCTAAATGGACCACAAACATCTGTATGGATCAAATCCAACAGATTCTGACTACGCTCAGGTTTCCCCTTAAAAGGAGATTTAGTCATTTTTCCTTTTAGGCAGGATTCACAAGTAGGTAGAGAGTTAATATCAGACATATCAAACATGCCCTCTCCCACTAGCTTGTTCATCCTCCTTGAGGAAATATGACCTAGTCTAGCGTGCCATAGGTTTGCCGGGTTTTGACTATCGATTTTCCTTTTGTTTGTTGTCGCCGGTTTGTCAATACAATTCACTGGAACGTCTTTTAGTTTTAAATTATATAGATCGTTTTCAAGTTGTCCATTTCCAATTAAACATTCATTCTTGTAAATACTGCAAATCCCATTCACAAAATTACAAGAATAACCATCTCTATCAAGCATAGAAATAGAAATAATGTTTTTAATTAAATCTGGCACAAATAAAACATCTCTCAACAATAATTTAAAACCATTCTGCAAAATCAAACAAACATCTCCAATGGCCGTAGCTTCAACTCTGGAACCATTCCCGAGCCTCAGCTGGGTCTCACCCATTCTAAGCCTGCGACTTCTTGTCATCACCTGCAAATCATTGCAAATGTGAGATCCACATCCGGTATCCAATACCCAAGAAGTTGTATTAAGTGACATGTTTATTTCGATATAGAACATACCCTTTGCAGTTCCTAACTGCTCAAGATACTCCTTGCAGTTGCGCTTCCAATGACCCGGCTTCTTGCAGTAATGGCAAACATCCTTGGATTTTCCATTGTTTGAAGCCTTTGTCTTTTGCTTCTTCTCGGGTTCCACTTTCTTGGGTGGGGCAGAACGTTTCTTGCCCTTCATACTTGGCCCCTTCTTAGCAGAAGATGAGGAGCCCACCAAGAAAGCTGGCTTATCCTTCTTAAGTGTGGATTCATATGTAACGAGCATATTGACCATCTCTTCAAGGGTGGCCTCTATCTTGTTCATATTAAAATTTATCACGAATCCATCAAATGAGGAAGGAAGAGATAGAAGCAGCAAGTCCACATTGAGTTCATGCTCCAACACCAAATCAAGGGTCACTAACTTCTGTATGAGCCAAATCACTCGTACCCCATGATCACGGACCGAAGTCCCTTCACGCATGCGGCACGTCATCAACTCCTTAACAGTAGAGAACCTTTCAGCCCTCGACTGAGCCCCAAAAAGTTCCTTGAGTTGCGCGTGAATGTCAGCAGCATTCACCGTGTCCTCAAATCGCCTCTGGAGTTCATCAGACATCGAGGCTTGCATATAGCATTTGGTCTTGATGTCATGGTCACACCATGCATCAAGTTTGGCCAATTCCTCCGGACTTATGTCAGCTGGTGCTTCCTTCGGAGGTGCTTTCTCTA
Organism: Henckelia pumila; assembly: GCF_033568475.1. Taxonomy (NCBI): domain Eukaryota; kingdom Viridiplantae; phylum Streptophyta; class Magnoliopsida; order Lamiales; family Gesneriaceae; genus Henckelia; species Henckelia pumila. Next base: position 127,760,070 of record NC_133123.1, on the reverse strand, counting down.
ACACGTAGAGCATTTTCTCCGAAGTTAAGACAATCTTCAACTTCCGGAACCATTCCGTATAGTTGGCGCCAGTCAGCTTGTTTTGTTCGAGGATCGAGAATAAAGGATTTCGCGAATTCATTGTATGAAATACTGAAAAGGAAAACAGACATATATCAATGATTGTTTAACAATTTACTAAGACATAAAATAGGCGAATTTAATTTTATGAATCTCACTCCCACTATTTTAACGATTTCACCACCCTCTAGTGAAAACGGGAAACTTTTTCCTTAGTGAGAACATGGAGTCCAATTGACAAACTTATGGTCCCGAATAATATCAGCCAACCATAATTCTCAAAAGGTAGAGCCCAATTGCTTCCAAAGCAACCCCCATGTATTTACCTCATGTCCAATAAGGGCCCAATAATATGACGCCGTTTAAAGTGACATGTCAAGATGACCCATCAATATTAAGTTGTGATGGACGGTCGCCATGTGGATCCCCAATAATATGAGCCGATCCCATGGGAGTTCCACCCAACTTACAACATTTGTCGATCCAATGTACAGCTTTCCGACGGACGGGCCCCCCCAATAATATGAGCCGGACCGTATCCGCGGGTAGCATCACATACATTGACCGTTGATGGAAGGTAGGAACATTTAAACAATATTTAAATTTCCTTTATTTATCTTGATATAAATTTTAAATCATATTTAAAATGAGGGATTTTATTTATAAAAATATTTGTCTCATCATATTTAATTTATTGCATGCATTGCCGGATTCACGCAATTTATGTCTAAACATGCATACAATCATAATATCACATATTATATAGGATGATCGATTCCATTTCTAATTGACCCGTGGTTGCCAATCACGGGTCTTAGTCCAATCCTAGGTAATATGCAGTATGCAAATGCAATCCTATTACATATGCTTCCAATTTACATTTCTTCAGTCTTCATTGTCTGCTGGGCCCACCATCTTCAAATCTTGATCTCCCACTAAATCTAATGTATTTACAATAAATAACAATGACAAGTAGGGGATACATTTTTAGGGGGTGGGAACGGGCTATAAACCAAGCCCACTTTTATTACATATGACATTCATATCGGGCCATAAACTAGGCCCATTAATAAAACCAACAACAATAAAGACAAAATGTAAATTCCTAACATACACCTACAAAATTGGTCATGGCAATCGATCATCCTTATCCAATAACATTTAATTCAAAATTAATTTATTGGATAACATGCTGTGGCAATTCAAATTTAAACAAGATAAAATCATATTTTATATATAAAATCACATTTCACATATAAAATCATATTTTATCTCCATATCAAATAAAATCATATTTTATCTATAAAATCCAATTTTACAAATAAAATCATATTTTATCTAATATATCATAAGATCATATCTTATCATCAATTGTACCAAAATAATTGATTTCAAAATTCAATTTACGGATAAAATATTAAAATTTTCCAAAAATTCAAATTTATCCAAAATCAATTTTAAAATTTACGGACTCGAACAATTCGATCCGAAATCTCGTGAATCAAGTACTCTGGCCAGAGATTTGTCACACTAATATCTCCTCAGATCGCATAGGATATCCACACTCGCAAGTATGTGGTGAATCCTTGACAACAATGCATTGACTCCTATATGTGTCGTAACTGTACCCAATCTCGACACCTGATGACCCCCTCAGAGTCGGTAAACGAGTCAAAGTACAGTACTAGCATATAGAGTCTCCATAATGTTTCAAGTCGTAAGGACTAATGGTGTACAACCAAAACCGCGGACTTTATCCACTCGATAAGTGATAACCACTTGGAAAGTCCGGATAGGGTAGTTCGACTATTCATCCTATGAATATCCATTTGCATGCTTCGAACATCTCCATGTTCCCTACCAATGAAACGTGGTACTCCGCATCGCAAATGCTAGTCTCAAACTCGAGCGATCCTTATCCTTATTATCGGACGGCTCAATCGACTAGGAACTGTTTTAGAATATACAGTGACTATAAGATGTATTTCATGATAGACATCTCCATGTTCTACCACATCTTACATACACTATAGTATATTCAAGGTCTTTATCAAAACAACAATAGTATATCACAATATAACAATATGAAGTAATATAAAGTCATTGCCATAAAAGTGTAAATAATATTAAACAAAAGATTGTTTATACAAAGAGTCAACAAAGCCCATAGCCACACAGTTGGCTCACTGGGCACCCACTCTTACAATCTCCCACTTGCCCTATAGCCAACTAGTCATACTACGTAGACCCATTGCTTCGCGATGTTTGTCAAACAATGGTCCTGGCAAAGGCTTAGTAAGTGGATCAGCGATATTGTCTGCAGAGGCCACTCGTTCGACACTGATGTCTCCTCTTTCCACAATCTCCCGGATTATGTGGTATTTCCTCAGTACGTGTTTGGATCTTTGATGAGACCTTGGTTCCTTTGCTTGAGCAACGGCACCCGTGTTGTCGCAGTACACCGGGACTGGACCAACAAATTCAGGAATGACGCCCAACTCTTGGACGAAATTCCTCATCCAAACGGCCTCTTTAGCAGCAGCTGATGCTGCAATGTATTCAGCCTCAGTGGTGGAATCCGCTGTGGTGTCCTGCTTGGAACTCTTCCAAGAGACAGCACCACCATTGAGCATGAACACAAATCCAGAGGTTGACTTCGAGTCATCCACATCACTTTGGAAGCTAGAGTCGGTATAGCCTTCCAGTTTGAGTTCTCGTCCTCCATAAACCATGAACATATTCTTAGTCCTTCGCAAGTACTTAAGAATGTCCTTCACGGCTTTCCAATGCATCTGACCAGGATTAGACTGATATCTGCTCGTGACACTCAGAGCAAATGCTACATCCGGTCTGGTAGATATCATCCCATACATGATACTACCTATAGCTGATGCATATGGTACATGTGTCATATTCTCTATCTCTGCATCAGTCTTGGGACACATAGACTTGGATAGAGAAACTCCATGACACATGGGTAGATGTCCTCTCTTGGACCCATCCATTGAAAACCGTTTCAATATGGTATCGATGTAGGTTGATTGAGTGAGTCCTATCATTCTCTTAGATCTATCCCTATAGATCTGTATCCCAAGAATGTAGGATGCCTCACCCAAATCCTTCATCGAAAATCTACCTGATAACCATATCTTTGTTGACTGCAACATCCCTACATCATTCCCAATGAGTAGGATGTCATCAACATAAAGTACTAAGAATGTCACCGCATCCTTAACTACTTTCTTGTACACGCACGGTTCCTCCGGGTTCTTGATGAAACCAAAATCTTTTATTGTTTCATCAAATTTCTGGTTCCAACTTCTTGATGCTTGTTTTAGACCATAAATTGATCTCTGAAGCTTGCATACCTTATGCTCGCTTCCCATGGATGTGAACCCCTCAGGCTGCTTCATATAGATTTCTTCCTTAATGTCTCCATTAAGAAAAGCAGTCTTCACATCCATTTGCCATATCTCATAGTCATACCATGCAGCTATGGCAATAAGGATTCTTATGGACTTGAACATAGCAACTGGTGAAAAGGTTTCATCATAGTCAACTCCTTGCCTTTGAGTATAACCTTTCGCCACCAATCGCGCCTTGTAGGTCAATACCTTACCATCAGGCCCAAGCTTTCTTTTGTAGATCCATTTGCACCCTATCGGAACAATTCCATCGGGAGGATCCACTAAAGACCAGACTTGGTTAGTATGCATCGAATCCAATTCAGACTGCATAGCTTCAAGCCATAAATTCGAATCCGCATCAGAAATTGCTTCCTTGAAGCTTCTTGGATCACATCCAATGTTGGGTTCATCTTGACCCTCTTCAAGAAGAAGACCATATCGAACTGGAGGTCTAGAAGTCCTCTCGGATCTTCTAGGTGCAGGCGTGTCCAGCAATGGTTCCTGAGGTGTGGGATCGTTATTTTGTATTTCGGGTTCTTCTCGAACTTCTTCGAGTTCCATCATCTCGCCTTTCTTATCCAATAAGAATTCCTTCTCCAAGAAGGTGGCATTTCTAGAAACAAACACCTTTGTTTCAGCAGGATAATAGAAATAATATCCGATTGAATTCTTCGGATACCCTACAAAATAACACAAGCTGGATCGACTATCCAACTTATCTCCCACTGTCCGCTTCACGTAAGCAGGACATCCCCAAATCCTCAAGTATGAATACTTAGGAGCTTTGCCATTCCATAACTCGTATGGTGTTTTGTCCACTGCTTTAGTGTGGACGTTATTCAACAACAATACCGCCGTTTCAAGCGCATAGCCCCAAAACGAAGGTGGAAGCTCAGTGAAGCTCATCATGGATCGAACCATGTCCAACAAAGTTCGATTACGACGCTCCGATACACCATTAAGCTGTGGTGTCATAGGAGGAGTCCACTGAGAGAGAATCCCATTCTCTTTTAGATAGTCCAAAAACTCGGTACTCAAGTATTCTCCACCTCGATCCGATCGAAGTGCTTTAATACTTTTACCTAGCTTGTTTTCTACTTCAGCCTTGAATTCTTTGAACTTTTCAAATGCTTCAGACTTATATTTCATTAAATATAAATACCCATACCTTGAATAATCATCAGTAAAGGTAATGAAGTAGGTGTGGCCATGTTGAGTCCCTACTCTAAATGGACCACAAACATCTGTATGGATCAAATCCAACAGATTCTGACTACGCTCAGGTTTCCCCTTAAAAGGAGATTTAGTCATTTTTCCTTTTAGGCAGGATTCACAAGTAGGTAGAGAGTTAATATCAGACATATCAAACATGCCCTCTCCCACTAGCTTGTTCATCCTCCTTGAGGAAATATGACCTAGTCTAGCGTGCCATAGGTTTGCCGGGTTTTGACTATCGATTTTCCTTTTGTTTGTTGTCGCCGGTTTGTCAATACAATTCACTGGAACGTCTTTTAGTTTTAAATTATATAGATCGTTTTCAAGTTGTCCATTTCCAATTAAACATTCATTCTTGTAAATACTGCAAATCCCATTCACAAAATTACAAGAATAACCATCTCTATCAAGCATAGAAATAGAAATAATGTTTTTAATTAAATCTGGCACAAATAAAACATCTCTCAACAATAATTTAAAACCATTCTGCAAAATCAAACAAACATCTCCAATGGCCGTAGCTTCAACTCTGGAACCATTCCCGAGCCTCAGCTGGGTCTCACCCATTCTAAGCCTGCGACTTCTTGTCATCACCTGCAAATCATTGCAAATGTGAGATCCACATCCGGTATCCAATACCCAAGAAGTTGTATTAAGTGACATGTTTATTTCGATATAGAACATACCCTTTGCAGTTCCTAACTGCTCAAGATACTCCTTGCAGTTGCGCTTCCAATGACCCGGCTTCTTGCAGTAATGGCAAACATCCTTGGATTTTCCATTGTTTGAAGCCTTTGTCTTTTGCTTCTTCTCGGGTTCCACTTTCTTGGGTGGGGCAGAACGTTTCTTGCCCTTCATACTTGGCCCCTTCTTAGCAGAAGATGAGGAGCCCACCAAGAAAGCTGGCTTATCCTTCTTAAGTGTGGATTCATATGTAACGAGCATATTGACCATCTCTTCAAGGGTGGCCTCTATCTTGTTCATATTAAAATTTATCACGAATCCATCAAATGAGGAAGGAAGAGATAGAAGCAGCAAGTCCACATTGAGTTCATGCTCCAACACCAAATCAAGGGTCACTAACTTCTGTATGAGCCAAATCACTCGTACCCCATGATCACGGACCGAAGTCCCTTCACGCATGCGGCACGTCATCAACTCCTTAACAGTAGAGAACCTTTCAGCCCTCGACTGAGCCCCAAAAAGTTCCTTGAGTTGCGCGTGAATGTCAGCAGCATTCACCGTGTCCTCAAATCGCCTCTGGAGTTCATCAGACATCGAGGCTTGCATATAGCATTTGGTCTTGATGTCATGGTCACACCATGCATCAAGTTTGGCCAATTCCTCCGGACTTATGTCAGCTGGTGCTTCCTTCGGAGGTGCTTTCTCTAACACGTAGAGCATTTTCTCCGAAGTTAAGACAATCTTCAACTTCCGGAACCATTCCGTATAGTTGGCGCCAGTCAGCTTGTTTTGTTCGAGGATCGAGAATAAAGGATTTCGCGAATTCATTGTATGAAATACTGAAAAGGAAAACAGACATATATCAATGATTGTTTAACAATTTACTAAGACATAAAATAGGCGAATTTAATTTTATGAATCTCACTCCCACTATTTTAACGATTTCACCACCCTCTAGTGAAAACGGGAAACTTTTTCCTTAGTGAGAACATGGAGTCCAATTGACAAACTTATGGTCCCGAATAATATCAGCCAACCATAATTCTCAAAAGGTAGAGCCCAATTGCTTCCAAAGCAACCCCCATGTATTTACCTCATGTCCAATAAGGGCCCAATAATATGACGCCGTTTAAAGTGACATGTCAAGATGACCCATCAATATTAAGTTGTGATGGACGGTCGCCATGTGGATCCCCAATAATATGAGCCGATCCCATGGGAGTTCCACCCAACTTACAACATTTGTCGATCCAATGTACAGCTTTCCGACGGACGGGCCCCCCCAATAATATGAGCCGGACCGTATCCGCGGGTAGCATCACATACATTGACCGTTGATGGAAGGTAGGAACATTTAAACAATATTTAAATTTCCTTTATTTATCTTGATATAAATTTTAAATCATATTTAAAATGAGGGATTTTATTTATAAAAATATTTGTCTCATCATATTTAATTTATTGCATGCATTGCCGGATTCACGCAATTTATGTCTAAACATGCATACAATCATAATATCACATATTATATAGGATGATCGATTCCATTTCTAATTGACCCGTGGTTGCCAATCACGGGTCTTAGTCCAATCCTAGGTAATATGCAGTATGCAAATGCAATCCTATTACATATGCTTCCAATTTACATTTCTTCAGTCTTCATTGTCTGCTGGGCCCACCATCTTCAAATCTTGATCTCCCACTAAATCTAATGTATTTACAATAAATAACAATGACAAGTAGGGGATACATTTTTAGGGGGTGGGAACGGGCTATAAACCAAGCCCACTTTTATTACATATGACATTCATATCGGGCCATAAACTAGGCCCATTAATAAAACCAACAACAATAAAGACAAAATGTAAATTCCTAACATACACCTACAAAATTGGTCATGGCAATCGATCATCCTTATCCAATAACATTTAATTCAAAATTAATTTATTGGATAACATGCTGTGGCAATTCAAATTTAAACAAGATAAAATCATATTTTATATATAAAATCACATTTCACATATAAAATCATATTTTATCTCCATATCAAATAAAATCATATTTTATCTATAAAATCCAATTTTACAAATAAAATCATATTTTATCTAATATATCATAAGATCATATCTTATCATCAATTGTACCAAAATAATTGATTTCAAAATTCAATTTACGGATAAAATATTAAAATTTTCCAAAAATTCAAATTTATCCAAAATCAATTTTAAAATTTACGGACTCGAACAATTCGATCCGAAATCTCGTGAACCAATCAAAAACAATTTTTGACCGGACCAAAAATAAAATTTTAAATATTAAAATTAATAAAAAATATAATTTTTCCCGCGGGCCACCCGGGACACTCCCGGGTTGGCCCGCACCCGGGGCGCGGGCCGGGGGCAGCCCGGCTGCCACCTTAGGGCAGCGCCTGGCGCCGCCCCTGGGCGGCGCCGTGCGCTGCCCTGGGCGGCGCCGAGCGCCGCCCTGCGCAGCGCCCAATTACGATTGATACCCGGTGCAGCGGAAGTTTAAAATTTTTCTCATGGAACGATTCCATGGTGTGGGTATCAACCATACAACGATTGAATTATTTGTGTGTGTAAAATTTAAATAACAATTAAATAAATTTTACCTCAAATCTCGCAACGAGATTAATGGACACCAACAGAACAATTCTGCTCTTGTTGTCTCTCCCTGGAACCGATGAACGCCTTCAATCAGGTCCACGAACAGAGGTTTAATCCCTCTGATAGATTGCACTAGAAAATCTATCAGAAGTTTTCTGCGAAGAGAATACACGAATTTGATTCGTTATTCCTGACTGCAATTCAAAATCACAGACCGGAATTTCTCGGGCAGAGTGAAGGGGGGCGGCCGAAATATGTTTGAGAGAGAGGGTAGGGTTTTTCGAAAATTGCTCTCAAAAATAATGACCTCTTGTGTGTAATTTCTGTACTGAAATAACTTATTTATAATGCAGGCCACTAACACCTTAGGGCCCATTAGTCATAAGCTGGGGCCCGACAAGCAAAGCCCGCTCGTTCAGAAATTAATATAAAATTCATCGTGACTCCGATTGATGAAACGATTTCACCAATGTGCACAGAAACCATTTCTGCACGTTTTAAAGTCAAAATAAATTTTCCTGAATCCGAATTCAGTGGTTTCCAAAAATGTCCATCCCTATGTCATTTTAGGAAATCCTACTCTCTTACTCTTATTTAAGAAGTCCAACTCCTTAGTTCATTAAATTTAACTCTTTAAATTTAACTATCTCAACGGGGATTAAAACTCCATTACACTGTGTGACCCTCAATGGTTCAGGGATACAGCTAGCCGTGGGCTCACAACTCCTTGTGACTCGGAACAACACTTTCCGACTTGCCCAACGAATCATGGTAAAGCGCCTAGCAACATCGCCCCATGATTCCCTAGGTATCACTGATAGTGCCTACAAGAACCAGTAGATTTTGGTTAGCGTACAGTACGGTCCCTTCATCCATATATCCCGATCGAATCAACAACCATTGGTATATCGAGAGTCGCTCAAGATTCGATAACTATGCAATACATCTTGAAGATCAAATTAGTGACATCGCATGTGCTACTAAGAAACCATTTCTTAAATCACATCAAGTACTCTGGCCAGAGATTTGTCACACTAATATCTCCTCAGATCGCATAGGATATCCACACTCGCAAGTATGTGGTGAATCCTTGACAACAATGCATTGACTCCTATATGTGTCGTAACTGTACCCAATCTCGACACCTGATGACCCCCTCAGAGTCGGTAAACGAGTCAAAGTACAGTACTAGCATATAGAGTCTCCATGATGTTTCAAGTCGTAAGGACTAATGGTGTACAACCAAAACCGCGGACTTTATCCACTCGATAAGTGATAACCACTTGGAAAGTCCGGATAGGGTAGTTCGACTATTCATCCTATGAATATCCATTTGCATGCTTCGAACATCTCCATGTTCCCTACCAATGAAACGTGGTACTCCGCATCGCAAATGCTAGTCTCAAACTCGAGCGATCCTTATCCTTATTATCGGACGGCTCAATCGACTAGGAACGGTTTTAGAATATACAGTGACTATAAGATGTATTTCATGATAGACATCTCCATGTTCTACCACATCTTACATACACTATAGTATATTCAAGGTCTTTATCAAAACAACAATAGTATATCACAATATAACAATATGAAGTAATATAAAGTCATTGCCATAAAAGTGTAAATAATATTAAACAAAAGATTGTTTATACAAAGAGTCAACAAAGCCCATAGCCACACAGTTGGCTCACTGGGCACCCACTCTTACATTCTTACAGCGGCTTTTGGAAGCCTTCCACTACTATAGACAGGGTCTTTTTTGTTTATGAATTTCTTGATCCATCTTGAAAAGAAACACATGCTCTCTCTTGATTGTGTTGTCAAGAGCAATAGGAATTTTTGTTTCAACCAGTTTCTGTAATTATATAATTTCAATGTAATTATATAATTTCAATGGATAGATCACTAAATAAGTTGAATGGAGAGTTTAGTAAACACTAAATTTGAAACTTGAGATTTGGATTTTCGGTAGGAATTATGTATACCTTATTGAGTAATTCAATGTATTCCGTCACAAAGCAACCAATAAAATCTGAAGCGACATCTGCAAATAACGTAAGTCTTGCTGAATTGTCATTATCTTGCACAGTCATTGTTATACGATACCTGTAGCAATTCACTTTGTATCAAAGTATAGGAAGATATTTTTTAATATTAATACAACATATGAGTGTATGATTTTATCTTTGTACAACCTGAACAGTTTGGTTTGTGCACAACTGATTCCATTTGTTGTTTTAGTGATTGCTTTTAGACAATTGGCACATGCTTTATACCTTGGTTTTGATTGATTTTCGATATCACATATAGTTGCCTTAAAGCAGTAATACATGTCCTGTCAAAAAGAATAAAACTATAAGTATTTATTGATTACATAAATTCGCTTACATGAACATATTTAATTTATTTATATTGTATTTATATTTATATTTATATTATACATTTAGTAGCATTATCTTATGGAAATCTATTTTGAAAATGATATACTGAGCTTTAATATGTTTGTACCTGCTTCAAAGAATCATTTTTATCCACCAATTGGTTTAGTTTGATTTCCTCGCAATCCTTGATTGATTTTTCCGCCCATAGTATATTTAAATCTTGTTTTCCCACAATAATTTCCAATCTATGCCAAAAAGTTTTTGTTAAGTAGCAGAAAATAACTTTAAGTGAAAAAAAAGAACAATGATTTTTTTGTATCATAAGTAATTTATTTTTTTTGCTTCGCTGCATTTTGGGTTTTGTAGCATTCTAGTTGTAAATGTTGACTGCAACCTAGGAAATCTTGGATTATTAATAAGAGGATGAACCAAATTATTCATGAACATAACACAAGTGAATGATACAAAATTTTATGACAATTCCATTATATATACTCACTTTAAGATTTCAGAAGGCAACGATTGAGTTTTGAATACGAATTTATTCTAGAAGTTTTCATCCATTTAGTGCGAGATTATCCCAGAATTTTATTATGATAGTTTGGAGCCTGGACGAAACTATATAGATATAATAATGTTGAATTAGGTAATTATATTTTATGAACTTACATTGTGTTCATCAGAATTACTTCCCTTCTATAACCAAAGTTGATCTTGTCTTCTCTTGCATAATGGGTAACTTGTCGGACTTTCATCAAAATAACACATAAAATGGAATAGACTTTAAACAAACTCATAATTTTTTCTCATATATATTTAAAAGAATAATTGCAGCGACATTTATCATATTAATTATCAGTGACTGGATTTGCTTTTATATAAGAAAACTCTTTAAAGTCGAAGTTCAAGCTGTCACTCAATCATACTTATAAAAAACTCTCGATAGTTACTCTCAAAATTTTAACTAAAGTTTCAAAAGACATATTAATGCATAATTTAATATTTAATCTTAAACAATCAATACTAATTAATCTTTAGACAAATAAAATTTAAATAAAGTGAAAGAAATTTCCTACTGCAACTTTACTAATTATCCATTCAAAAAAATGATAGTGAGGCTAATTAAATATAAAATCTTGAGTAATATCAATATCTATAAACAATCTCCCATGGATACTTATTCAAGCATTCACTAAATATAATATTTATAAACTTTTCTAGATCTCAAGTTAAGCTTCTTTTACTATAATTTATTAATTTGTAACTAATAATTTAATGTAACATTCACTAACCTATAACATATTTATTCTAAATATATAACACTAAAATAAAATATGTACTATTATTTTTATTTAAATTTTCTAACCATTTAGATGAAAACGCACGGTGGCACAATTAGAACGAATTTGCAGAATTTTAGAATTGACCTTTAATTTATATGATGCACACATTCAGACACCAATTCACCTACTCCAAAAGCATTTGCCTTGTTTAAACTTTCGAGAGTTTTTTTTTATATTAGTATGATTGAGTGATGACAATTGGAAGTTATTTTGATTAATTATCAAGTCACTTTTATAAAAAAAAAACTCTCGATAGTAATTACTCTCGAAAGTTTAACTAAAGTTTTAAAAGACATATTTATGTAAAATTTAAATTTAATAATCTTAAACAATCAAAAGTAAGTAATCTTTATACAAATCAAATTTAAATAAATGGAAAGAAATTTCCTACTGCAACTTTACTAATTAGTCATTCATGAAAATGACGGTGAGTCTAGAATTTAATATTAATAATCTTAAACAATCTAAAATAATAATTAATCTTTAGACAAATCAATCAAATTTTTAAATAAATAAATGGAAAGAAATTTCCTATTGCAACTCATTAGTAATTAGTCATTCAGTAAAATAAAGGTGAAGTTGTAATGAATTTTAGTTATTAAGAGATAAAGTAATATCCCTTCATGGTATGTCCATCATTACGACGTGAATTTGATTTGTTAGAACGAACCAGTCCTCGCATGTGTGATAAAGCATGAAGGCGTAATAACAAATTGAAGAATTGAAATGAAATGAAATAATCTGTATGTCGTATGATGAAGGAGATAGATGGGTTCGATCGTGTTCCGTAGCGAGATTGTGTTTTCGATTGCAATAGGATTTCAGTGGGTTGCGTGAGTCTATGGGTTGGGAAGGGCGAAGACTGAAGAGGCGTGGAGGTTTGGAGAAGGAGAGCATTTTCTGGGTTTTTTTTAAATTTTTGTTTTGTTGTAATTGATGATGATAATAATAATAATAATAATAATAATAATAATAATAATAATAATAATAATAATTAGTAAAATAATATTAGTTATTATTATTGTGTTGTACAGGAAAATTTGATAGGGGTGAAAGAGTAAATTCACAATTGGAGTGGTGAAAATTTATTCACACATTTATATAGGAGATAGATTTTTTTTTGTTGTAATAATAATAATAATAATAATAATAATAATAATAATAATAATAATAATAATAATAATAATAATAATAATAATAATAATAATAATAATAATAATAATAATAATAATAATAATTAGTAAAATAATATTAGTTATTATTATTGTGTTGTACAGAAAAATTTGATAGGGGTGAAAGAATGAATTCACAATTGGAGTGGTGAAAATTTATTCACACATTTATATAGGAGATAGATAATTAGTCATTCACTAAAATAAAGGTGAGGTTGTAATGAATTTTAGTTATTAAGCGATAAAGTAATATCCCTTCATGATATGTCCATTATTACGACATGAATTTGATTTGTTAAATCGAACCAGTCCTCGCATGCGTGAGAAAGCATGAAGGCGTAATAACAAATTGAAGAATTGAAATGAAATGAAATAATCTGTATGTCGTATGATGAAGGAGATAGATGGGTTCGATCGTGTTCCGTAGCGAGATTGTGTTTCCGATTGCGATAGTATTTCAGTGGGTTGCGTGAGTATGTGGGGTGGAGGTTTGGAGGAGGAGAGCATTTTCTGGGTTTTTTTAAATTTTTGTTTTGTTGTAATAATAATAATAATAATAATAATAATAATAATAATAATAATAATAATAATAATAATAGTAATAATAATAATTATTAAAATAATATTAGTATATATTAATGTGTTGTACAGGAAAATTTGATAGGGGTGAAAGAGTAAATTCACAATTGGAGTTGTGAAAATTTATTCACACATTTATATAGGAGATAGATTTTGTTTTGTTGTAATTGATAATAATAATAATAATAATAATAATAATAATAATAATAATAATAATAATAATAATAATAATAATAATAATAATAATAATAATAATAATTAGTAAAATAATATTAGTTATTATTATTGTGTTGTACAGAAAAATTTGATAGGGTGAAAGAGTAAATTCACAATTGGAGTGGTGAAAATTTATTCACACATTTATATAGGGGATAGATATACACACACCACACGACAATAGACACACAGACCCGACAAAACTCACACATGTGCTGCATCCAAGAGCCCAATTTTTTTACATTTGAGATGTTCATGCAAAATTTTGTATGAACATATTTTTCGTATGAAATTCATGCAACATACTGCCCATGTGGTAGAGGGCCCAATTTTTTTACATTTGAGATGTTCATGCAACATTTTGCATGAACATATTTGTCTTATGAAATTCATGCAACATTTTGTATGAATTCATGCAGCACATAGGTAGCAAGCAACATCATTGCGAGTCTGCGACCAGGTAAAACGGATTTGTCGTAATGTGAAACTGATTTATTCTCCACGCGCTGCCCTTCCTCCCACAATTACCATTTTGTAATGTTCCAAAAGTGTTCATTCTTATTATGAGAACAAATTGGGAGATTATCACAATATAAAGAAATAAAATTGCGTATCTATGAACATTAATAGCTTTAGTCTATATAGATCCTAACAAAATATGTTTGGAAATTATTGAAATTTATTGATGTGAATATTACGTTCTTATATTGTAAATTAATTTATTAGGTGTTTTAATATATTTAAAATTCTAAAAAAATGAATTAATTTTAAATTTGTATCTAAAATTTTGTATTATCAAATTCGAATTATGAACAATCAAATTTTTTTCACTTTACTAATTTCAATAATTTCATCACTAAATATTTAGATATTGAAAAATTTCCAAAATAGATTTTAAATATTGAATCATAGAGCCCGTTTGGTAACAGTACCAAATAAGTGCTTTTATTAAAGTGCTTTTCTTTGGAAAAACACTTATTTTTTTTAAAAAAGTGTTTTTTTAAAAAAGTTATGTGTTTGGTTACAATAGTCGTTTTTAAAAAAATACTTATTTAAGCCTAAATAAGTGCTTTAAAAGCCAGAAATTTTGGATTTTTTGCATTCTATTTTTTAAAATGTTCACATAATATTTGTTTCCATTGAAATTTTATATAACAAATATATATATTTAGTTAATCAATGGACAAGTCTCCATCTCCCCATGTGTTCTTCCTCATCTTTCTTCTTCTGATTGGTGTCGATCGGTCTCCTTCCCTCATATAATATTAATGCTTGAATTTACAAATTGTTCATATATCCATCAAGTGACATCAAGACTCAAATCTGATGCGGAAAAAGTATTTTTTTGATTATGTAATTTTATAATTTATAAATATCATCTTTAGGTGCTAACAAGTTTATGTAATAAATTTGGACAGGTCTTATGCCATCCAACCCAATATTCTTGGGGCCAAGATGCAAGTATGACGACTGTGAAAACTTTCGTTGACTTAACATTGGTTGTAATCAGCGGTATGGATCAGCTCAAGGGTTAAAAAATTTGATTTAATGGCCAAGATTAAAGCTACTGTTAGTTGTGGCAGTTAAGGAGCTAAACTCATACTTAAGGGAATTGGATCCCGATCGATAAGATGGAGAGCATAATTCTTTCTGCAGATCAAAACAGCAAAGTCATCTTCTTCTTTTCTATTATTCAGATATATCCTCAAAGATATCACAAGCGGATATCTTCTGTGTTGAAGATTGTGATCGAAGCAAATCTTGAGGAGATTGAACTTCGATGAACTCTGTATATTGATTTTGGTCTTGTGTATTAGCCAAAGTAGAGTTACAGCTTGTGGTTATCTTGTTCTTGAGGATTTTATTGAACATATTCAAAGTTGGTTAGTAGTGAATTCATATGGGTGAAATCCCAGAACCTTGGATGTAGGATTTGTTCAATCCGAACCAAGTAATTTCCTTGTGTTCTTATTCGCATATGCTCTTATTCTCTATTGTTTCTTGATAGTTATTGTTTCTGTTCTTGAGTGCTTGTTCGTTGTGATTTCTGTGAATTGTTATTGGGCTTCTTGGACTCTGAAATTCAACAAGTGGTATCAAAGCCTCAAGATTAAGATCTTGGGGCTAAAGACTCTGATCAGGTGTTCTACTACTCCTTCTCGGTCACATGACTCATTAGTTCATCTCTTCAATTACTTGGGTGAATTATCTTTAAAATTTCTACTGGCCAGGGACATTCTTTAGTAATGTCCACATCAAGGTTTGAAGTTGAGAAATTTGATGGGAAAAATGATTTTAATCTGTGGAGGGAGAAGATGATAGCTCATCTGAGAAATCTTGGATTAGATGAGGCACTGTTAGGAGAATCTAAGATTCCAGATACAAAAGAGAACAAGACTGAAATATTAAAGAAGGCCAGAAACACAATAGTGCTTAGCCTAAGTGATCAGATTCTCAGGAAGGTGGTAAGGGAGAAAACGACTGCTCATATGTGGCTCAAATTGTAGCAATTATATATGACAAAAGTTGTAGCACCTAAAATCCAATTTACTAAATTACATGTATTAATTTAATAAATATTAGGATTATTATTTTTAAGTTTAATTGGTTTAAATTCTTTATTTGAAATAATGTGCTAATAAAATATTTTATTATTTATTCAAATGATTTTATTTTACTAACTATTTGATTAATGTTTTTAATTGTTTAAGTTTATTTGCCTAAATGATTTTATTGTGCAATTTAAATTGTTTTAAATATTTTAAAGGTTTAAGCTCGCACTTTAAATGATTTTAATTGTTTACTTTATTCATTTAAATGATTTTAACCGTTTAGTTTATTTGTTTAAATATTTTTGAGTGCCCAACTTATTCATTTTAAGTAACTTAAGTTTGGCGGTTAACTACTTTAAAATATTTTAAATGTCTAGCTTATTTATTTAAATCTTTTTTAATTGTCCGAATCATTTTAAAGGTTTTAGACTTGTTATTCAAATCTTTCTTTTTATTTGTCCAAATAATTTTAAAGTTTTTTATTTTCGCTGGGGTATTTATTTAATTTATTTTTTTAAATGTTTGTCTAGTTTGTTTAAATTATTTTAATCGCTCTACTTGTTATTTAAATATTTTACTCGTTGTCGTGACATCAAAATATTTAAAGTGTGTAATTCTTGGATTTTCAAGCTTGTGTTTTATTTAGTGCAATTAAATTTATAGACCTAGTTGCTATTTTGGGATTGGCACTTTTTAAAAGTACATTGCACTTTTTCTCCTACAAACTCAATTTAGTATATAACCCTAATCCCTAAATTTCACACTCAAATCTCACTCATTACACACACCCTTCACGATATATTTTCCCCTGTTCTTCTTCCCCAAGCCCAATCCATCGGCTTTCACTTTCCTCCACCATTCACGCCGCCGCAGCTCCTCCATCTTCTTTTCATCTCCAGCGAGACATCTTCTAGGCGAGCTGGGCGGGATTTCTTCTTCCATTGAGCTCAATTTTTCAGCTCAAAGCAGCCCCTCGGATCGGCCATTTTCTTCAAGCTCGATCGCAGCAGCTTTATTTCTCTCCTTCTTCTCTGGCAAAGCTGCATTTAGGCGAGCTGAAGGAGGTTGTGCATCCATTATCTTGGCAGCTCGGTTTCAGCACAATTTCAGCTCACCATCGAATCGGCCATAGCTCATTTGAGCTCTTGTTCTTCAATTTTTGTAGCTAAGGCAAGGATGTGGTTTCTTTCCTTCACCTTGTAGATTATTATTTAGTGTGTTTGATTGTGTTTGTACTTTTCATGTTTTATTCGAAAATAAGGTTCCCTGTTTGAAAATTTTCATGATGGATTTGGCCGTTCTTGTGTTTATGAACGGTAATATGATGATGTATGTTGGGGACTGATGTAAACTCTGAAATTTAAAAAGGTGATTCTTGGGTACCAAGCTTTTGAAATTTTTCAGAAATTGTTTATCTTGCAATGCTTGGTCCGAACTATTGTGTGCTTGGTTGTGTTGATTTAGATGGTGGATTAGGGGCTACCATGGGTGATATGTAGTTCACATGGTGGCATTAGAAAGGCTTGAAGTTTGTGCTTGGGATTGGTTTGGAGGAACTTCGAATTTTCTAGATTTTTGGGGCTCGGTTTTGGTTGCCTTGTTGAGCTGAGATTGAGCTGATTTATGGGAGTTTCAAAGGGGTTTAAGATGAGCCTAAATGTGGGCCTTGATCCTAGTCTAGTGGCTTGGAACTTGGGAATCTTGTGGCTAAGCTTTTGGAAGAGTTTATAAATGGAGCTTGTGCAGAATTTTGGTTATGATTGGGGCTGCCCGGAAACTAATGGTAAAAACAGGGTTGGAATCATGTTTTAGAAAAGGTCTCGGGTCTGGTATTGGTTTAGGATGTTGGGATTACGTTGGTGAAAGCGGGAATTAATTCGGTTAAGTTTCGGTTGAGTTCTAGGCATTCGAAAAGAGAGGTGCAGATTTTTCTTAAAAACAGGGTTGTCCGGAATCAAAATTTTAAAACAGGATTTATCTCATGTTTTGGTTAAGGGCTCAAGTTTGGGAATAGTCTAGGATGTTGGAAATATGTCGGTTCAAGCAGAAATCAATTCGAATAAGTTTTGGTTGAGTTTTAGATTTTTGATTGATTAGGTGCAGAATTTTGAAGCCAAAGGGGCTTGTTGCCCGGAAGTTGGTTTTTATAAAAAGATCGCTTAGGAAATAAATTCCGAGGATGAATTTCTGGCTTAGTTCTAAGTGTCATGAAATCGTGGATTCAAGCGGAATCCTTTTTGATTAAGAATCGAGCAAGTTACTAATTTTATGGTCAAATCGCTCGAATTGTCTTAAGCGCTACACTTTGGGTTAAATTTACATCCTTTGGTTTGTCTCCTAATCACCATTCTGGTCGTCCTTGTGTGAGTCATTTGCATGATTATCGTTCAAATATTTACATGTACGTCATATTTACATATGCATGCTAAGTTTCATATTCATGAAGGAAAGAACGAAGTGAGATGATTGTGACTACATTTATTCACGTGTATATGTGGGGCTGGGAGACGTTTTGGCCTCCCTTACCAAATCATTATGGGTTTCCTTACCTTAGCATGTGTTCGTGTGGGGCTGAGAGATATCTTGGCCTCCCTTACCAAATTCAGGGCAAGATTGTGTTGGGTGTTATCCTGACCTCCTTGCGGCATAGTGCACTGCAGCCATAATCATGATCGAAATCACAAAGTCACAATCAAGGATCTAAGTTCACAGTTGCAGTTACAGATTCAGATACAGTTACAGTTCATAGTTTTTATGACTACGTTTCAGTATAGTTTATGCAGTTACATTGATTATAATTGACTTAGCCATGCATATGTTATATTCATGTTCTCTCATTTTTGAAGTATATTTTTAATCAAATTAAGGACACAAAGTATTTTATTATCAACCTATTTTTAATCTGCGTGTGCTTGTATTTACGTAGTACTCGATATCCCCCCATATTCTTGCTGAGTCTTTTAGACTCACTACACTCATTGTTTTCAGATGAGGAGTATTTCATTGAGACCGAGGGGCAAGACTAATGAGTGGACTACGATGCAGGCACGACACATCCCTCTGACCATGCAAGTCTTCCGCAAGAGATTATTTTAGCACTTTAAAGTCTTTCATTTTGTTGATTGAAAAAATGATATTGTAAGGATTTATAGATTTATTTGTGGGCATGTAAATATGTAGTTGCTTATGTTGGAAAACTGTGTTCAGATCAATTAGAATTGATACCCGGTGCAGCGGAAGTTTAAAAATTTATTTTATTAATATGGAACGATTCCATATCTGGGTATCAAAACTTTACGATTAAATTTGTGTAAGTAAAACAAATAATCACTATTAAATATTTTACCTTGAAATCTCAAAGCGAGATTATGGACACCAACAGAATTTAATCTGCTCTTGTTGTATATCCTGAACGTTTCTTCAATCAGGTCCACGAATAGAAAACAAAACCCTCTGATTGACTGCACTATAAATCAATCAGAAGTTTGCGTAGACAATAAACAGATATGATCTGTTAATTCAGATTGTAATTTTTCACAAAAATCACAACCCGAATTTTCTCCAAAAGGGATAGAGGATTTTGAAAATCCCCTTGAATAATATAGGCTGAAATTCGAAAATTGCAAGACTGAAAATCTTGTGGAATTTTCGAACACTGCAGTATATTTATAGATAATTTCTAGTTATAATTGTATCAGGACTCTAACTCCTTAAAGCCCACAATCCATAACTTAAGCCCAACAAGCCAAGCCTGTTGTTATAGAAATTAATATAAAATTCATCGTGACTCCGATTGATAAACTAATTTCACCAATGTGCACAGAAACCATTTTTGCATCTTTTAGAGTCAAGATAATTTTTCTGAATCTGAATTCAGTGATTTCCAAAAATGTCCATCCCTATGTCATTTTAGGAAATCTCACTCCCTCTGGTTAAAAAGTCCAACTTCTCTTTCATTAAATTTAACTCTTTAAATTTAACTATCTCTACGGGGTTTTAGTAATCCATTACTTGTGTAACCCTCAATGGTTCAGGAATACAGCTAGCCGTGGGCTCACAACTCCTTGTGACTCGGAACAACAATTTCCGACTTACCCATCGAATCATGGTAAGAGCGTCTAGCAACATTGCCCCATGATTCCCTAGGTATTACTGATAGTGCCTGCAAGAACCAGTAGATTTTGGTTAGCGTACAGTACGGTCCCTTCATCCATATATCCCGATCGAATCAACAACCATTGGTATATCGAGAGTTGTTCGAGATTCGATAACTATGCATAACATCTTGGAGATTTATTAGTGACATCGCATGTGTTACTAGAAAAACCCATTAACCTAAAACACATCATGTACTCTGGCCAGAGATTCGTCACACTAATATCTCCTCAGATGCATAGGATATCCACACTCGCAAGTATGTGGTGAATCCTTGACAACAAAGCATCGACTCCTATATGTGTCGTAACTGTACCCAATCCCGACACCTGATGACCCCAAATAGAGTCGGTAAACGAGTCAAAGTACAGTACTAGTATATAGAGTCTCAATGATGTTTCAAGTAATAAGGACTAATGGTGTACAACCAAAACCGCGGACTTTATCCACTCGATAAGTGATAACAACTTGGAAAGTCCGAATAGGGTCGTTCGATCATTCATCATATGAATATCCATTTGCATGCTTTGAACATCTCTATGTTCCATACCAATGAAACGTGGTACTCGGCATCACAAATGCTAGTCTCAATCTCGAGCGATCCTTATCCTTATTTGCGGACGGCTCAATTGACTAGGAACAGTTTAGAATATACAGTGACTATAAGATGTGTTTCATGATAGCCATCCCCATGTGCTACCACATCTTACATACACTATAGTATATTCAAGGTCTTTATCAAAACAACAATAGTATATCATAATATAACAATATGAAGAATTTAAGTTGTATAGATCGTTTTCAAGTTGTCCATTTCCAATCAAACATTCATTCTTGTAAATATTGCAAATCCCATTCACAAAATTGCAAGAATAACCATCTCTATCAAGCATAGAAACAGAAATAATGTTTTTAATCAAATCCGGAACAAATAAAACATCTCTTAAAAGTAACTTAAAACCGTTCTGCAAAATTAAATAAACATCTCCTACGGCTTTTGCTTCAACTCTGGAACCATTTCCGAGCCTCAGCTGGGTCTCACCCATCCTAAGCCTGCGACTTCTTGTCATCACCTGCAAATCATTGCAAATGTGAGATCCACATCCGGTATCCAATACCCAAGAAGTAGTATTAAGTGAAACATTTATTTCAATATAGAACATACCCTTTGCAGTTCGCAACTGCTCTAGATATTCCTTGCAGTTACGCTTCCAATGACCGGGCTTCTTGCAGTAATGGCAAACATCCTTGGATTTTTTCATGTTTGAAGCCTTTGTCTTGTACTTCTTCTCGGGTTCGACTTTCTTGGGTGGGGCAGAACGTTTCTTACCCTTTGTACTTGGCCCCTTCTTAGCAGAAGAAGAGGAGCCCACCAAGAAAGCCGGTTTATCCTTCTTTAATGTGGATTCATATGTCACAAGCATATTGACCATCTCTTCAAGGGAGGCCTCTATCTTGTTCATATTGAAATTTACCACAAATCCGTCAAACGAAGAAGGAAGAGACAGAAGTAGTAAGTCCACGTTGAGTTCATGCTCCAACACCAAATCAAGGGTTACCAACTTCTGTATGAGCCAAATCACTCGTACCCCATGATCACGGACCGAAGTCCCTTCACGCATGCGACACGTCATTAGCTCCTTTACAGTAGCGAACCTTTCAGCCCTCGATTGAGCCCCAAAAAGTTCCTTGAGTTGAACGTGAATGTCAGCAGCATTCACGGTGTCCTCAAATCGCCTCTGGAGTTCATCAGACATCGAGGCTTGCATATAGCATTTGGTCTTGATATCATGGTCCCACCATGTATCAAGCTTGGCTAACTCCTCCGGACTTACGTCAGCTGGTGCTTCCTTCGGAGGAGATTTTTCTAACACTAGAGCATCTTCTCCGAAGTCAAGACAATCTTCAACTTACGGAACCATTCCGTATAGTTTGCGCCAGTCAACTTATTTTGTTCGAGGATCGAGAAAAGTGGATTATGCGAATTCATCGTATGAAATACTGAAAAGAAACAGACAAATATCAGTGATTGTTTAAGCAATTTACTAAGACATAAAATAGGAGAATTTTATTTTATGAATCTCACTCCCACTATTTTAACGATTTCACTACCCTCTAGTGAAAACGGGAAACTGTTTTCCTTAGTGAGAACATGGAGTCCAATTGACAAACTTATGGTCCCGAATAATATCAGCCAACCATAATTTTCAAATGGTAGAGCCCAATTGCTTCCAAAGCAACCTCCATGTTTTTACCTCATGTCCAATAAGGGCCCAATAAAATGACGCCGTTTATTGTGACATGTCAAGATGACCCATCAATATTAAGTTGTGATGGACGGTCGCCATGTGGATCCCCCAATAATATGAGCCGATCCCATGGGAGTTCCACCCAAATTACAACATGTGTCGATCCAATGTACAGCTTTTCGACGAACGGGCCCCCCCAATAATATGAGCCGGACCGTATCCGCGGGTAGCATCTCATACATTGATCGTTGATGGAAGGTAGGAACATTTAAACAAATTTAAATTTCCTTTATTTATCTTGATATCAATTTTAAATCATATTTAAAATGAGGGATTTTTTAATTATAAAAATTTGTCTCATCATTTTTAAAATTTTGTATGCTTGTCGGATTCACACAATTATGTCTAAAACATGCATACAACTATAATATCACATATTATATAGGATGATCGATTCCATTTCTAATCGACCCGTGGTTGCCAATCACGAGTCTTAGTCCAATCCTAGGTAATATGCAGTATGCAATGCAATCCTATTACATTTGCTTCCAATTTACATTTCTTCTGTCTTTATTGTCTGCTGGGCCCACCTCCATCTTCAAATCTTGATCTCCCACTAAATCTAATGTATTTACAATAAATAACAATGACAAGTAGGGGATACATTTTTAAGGGGTGGGAACGGGCCATAAACCAAGCCCACTTTTATTACATATGACATTCATATTGGGCCATAAACCAGACCCATTAATAAATCCAACAACAATAAAACAAATGTAAATTCCTAACATACACCTACAAAATTGGTCATGGCAATCGATCATCCTTATCCAATAACATTTAATTCAAAATTAATTTATTGGATAACATGCAATGACAATTTAAATTTAAAAGGATAAAATCATATTTCATACATAAAATCTTATTTTACATATAAAATCATATTTTATCTTTTTATCAAATAAAATCATATTTTATCTATAAAATCCAATTTTATACATAAAATCATATTTTACTCAATATATCCATAAGATCATATCTTATCATCAATTGTACCAAAAATAATTAATTTCAAAATTCAATTAAAGGATAAAATATTAAAATTTTCCAAAAATTCAAATTTATCCAAAAATCAATTTTAAAATTTTCGGACTCGAACAATTCGATCCGACGCCTCGTGGACCAATCAAAACAATTTTCGATCGGACCAAAAATAGAATTTTAACATATTAAAATTTAATTTAAAAATTAAAAAAAATAATTTTTCCCGCGGGCCGCCCGGGACCTTCCCGGGCCGGGCAGCCCGGCTGCCCCTAGGGCAGCGACGATCGCTGCCCATGGGCAGCACCGAGCGCTGCGCCGGGCAGCGCCGTGCGCCGCCCGGGGCAGCGACGATCGCTGCCCCTGCCCTGGGCAGCGCCGTGCGCCGCCCGGGGCAGCGATCCAATCGCTGCCCGGGTTTTTGCCCGAAAAAAAAAAATAATTTTTTATTTTAAAAATATTTATTTTGTTTCAAAAACCGAGGCCTAAAATTTTTTTGTACAATCGATTAATTTAATCGCTTGATCTGAGCAACCTGGCTTTGATACCACTGTTTAATAACTCGGCGATCAGATCAATTAGGATTGATACCCGGTGCAGCGGAAGTTTAAAATTTTGTATGGAACGATTCCATAATAGGTATCAACCTTACGATTAAATTGTGTGTATAAAAATTAAATAACAATTATAAAATTTTTACCTTTAATCTCGAATCGAGATATTGGACACCAACAGATTTCTCTGCTCTTGTTGTATATCCCTGGAACTGATGGACGAACTGTTCTTCAATCAGGTCCACGAACAGAGATTTAATCCCTCTGATAGATTGCACTAGAAAATCTATCAGAAGTTTTCTACGAAGAGATTAACGAATTTGATCCGTTAAACCAGACTGTAATTCAAAATCACAGGCTGGATTTTTCTGACAGAGAGAGGGAGGGGGGCGGCCACCTTTTAGAAAATTACTTAGGGTTTTCGAAAATTGTGACCTGTTGTGTGTAATTTCTGTACTGCAATAACTTATTTATAATGTAGGCCACTAACAGCTTAGGGCCCATTAGTCATAAGTTCAAGCCCGACAAGCAAAACCCGCATGTTCAGAAATTAATATAAAATTCATCGTGACTCCGATTGATAAACCGATTTCACCAATGTGCACAGAAACCATTTCTGCACCTTTTAAAGTCAAGATAAATTTTTCTGAATCCGAATTCAGTGGTTTCCAAAAATGGCCATCCCTATGTCATTTTAGGAAATCTTACTCCTCTACTCTTAAATAAGAAGTCCAACTTCTTCGTTCATTAAATTTAACTCTTTAAATTTAACTATCTCAACGGGGATTAAAAATCCATTACACTGTGTGACCCTCAATGGTTCAGGGATACAGCTAGCCGTGAGCTCACAACTCCTTGTGACTCGGAACAACAATTTCCGACTTGCCCATCGAATCATGGTATGAGCGCCTAGCAACATCGCCCCATGATTCCCTAGGTATCACTGATAGTGCCTACAAGAACCAGTAGATTTTGGTTAGCGTATAGTACGGTCCCTTCATCCATATATCCCGATCGAATCAACAACCATTGGTATATCAAGAGTCGCTCGAGATTCGATAACTATGCAATGCATCTTGAAGATCAAATAGTGACATCGCATGTGCTACTAAGAAACCATTTCTTAAATCACATCATGTACTCTGGCCAGAGATTCGTCACACTAATATCTCCTTAGATCGCATAGGATATCCACACTCGCAAGTATGTGGTGAATCCTTGACAACAAAGCATCGACTCCTATATGTGTTGTAACTGTACCCAATCCCGACACCTGATGACCCCAATAGAGTCGGTAAACGAGTCAAAGCACAGTACTAGCATATAGAGTCTCAATGATGTCTCAAGTAGTAAGGACTAATGGTGTACAACCAAAACCGCGGACTTTATCCACTCGATAAGTGATAACCACTTGGAAAGTCCGGATAGGGTAGTTCGATCATTCATCATATGAATATCCATTTGCATGCTTCGAACATCTCTATGTTCCTTACCAATGAAACGTGGTACTCTGCATCGCAAATGCTAGTCTCAAACTCGAGCGATCCTTATCCTTATTATCGGACGGCTCAATTGACTAGGAACAGTTTAGAATATACAGTGACTATAAGATGTGTTTCATGATAGACATCTCCATGTTCTACCACATCTTACATACACTATAGTATATTCAAGGTCTTTATCAAAGCAACAATAGTATATCACAATATCACAATATGAAGAAAGACAAAGTCATTGCCATTAATAAAAGTGTAAATTATATTAAACAAAAGATTGTTTATACAAAGAGTCATCAAAGCCCTTAGCCACAAGTTGGCTCACCGGGCACCCACTCTTTCAAAGATCACAGTGTTCGAGAGAGATTTTGAGAAAAGAAAAGTTAGCGTTCAAAATGAGTGTTCAGAAATAAATTCTGAACGTTTTTCTTTTGTGACTAATGGGCTTCAACACGGCCCATTATTTACTCTTAGAATCCTTTAAAATTTTTTAATCTCCCACTTAAATAAAAATACACTGCATCCCATTAAACTTAATTTAAAATATTTTCTTAACTCGTTTCAAGGCTAGACTCGTTCCTGCGACCCAAGATTAATTCCAACATGAAAACTTTAAAATCATACATATGCTTACAATTTCAGGCATTTAAATTAATCACATAATTAAACATAACAATTAAACATTCTAAATAACATGCATTAAATCATATAATTTAATCAATTAACCGTGATTAAGCTAGTGGACTTTTTGGACCTTACTTGATGTGTCAAGACTTGAAGTTATGCTGAGTAAGAAAGACATGGAGCTAAGTCAAGTAAAAGAAGAACTGGGAAAAACAAAAGCTACTTTATCCAAGTTTAATTCAAGCACTACCAAGCTTGATTCACTACTCAGGATGGGATGAGATGGTACGGCTGGTTTAGGTTTTGAAAACAACACATTTGAGGTTGGTGAAAGTTCAAAAGGCCCTGTGTTTGTCAAGAAAAGTAGCTATACTGAAAGCTCAACCAAAAAGGCCACACCAACTAATCCTCCAAAACCAAATCCACTGCCTACTGCTCCTTCAATGTCTAGAAGGAAATGTAAGTATATTTGTCACTACTGTCATAGACCTGGTCATATCAAACCATACTGTTTTAAGCTGCAAGATGACTACAGACAGAGCTCTGCACCGAAGGTGTTGCCTAAGGTGTTGTCAACACCCTTCCACAACATCTACAAAAACAGATCTACTGTAAGAAAAGTTTGGGTACCAAAAGCTGATATTCAATGTTATATGATTTATACTAATTTGAGAACTAATGTTTCAGGTGCTTGATACTTTGATAGCGGTAGCTCATGTCATATGACAGGTTCCAAGAAGTTTCTCACTGATTACGTTGAACAGAAAAGTGGAAAAGTAACCTATGGAGGTGGTTCAAAGGGAAACATTGTTGGAAAAGGAACACTGAATGTTTCTGGTTTGCCTAAGCTTCACAATGTGCTTCATGTTGAAGGGCTTACTGAAAACTTAATAAGCATTAGTCAACTTTGTGATGATAATTTGCATGTGCAATTTGATAAAAAAAAAATTATGCAAAGTATTTGATAGTTCTAATTTGTGTGTCATGACAAGTACTAGGTCATCTGACAACTGCTATCAACTTGGAGAAGAGATGGCTTGTAGGCACACAAAAGTGACTGAATTTGACCTATGGAATCAAAAATTGGGTCATGCAAATTTTCAAGACATTAAAGAACCTAAGTAAGTTAGATGCTGTTAGAGGTATGCCTAATTTGAAATCTGGTATTCCATTTGTGTGTGAAGCATGTCAGAAAGGGAAGCAGACTAGGGTGTCACACGAGGTGTTGCCAACATCTGTGACAACACGATGTCTCCAACTTATACATATGGACTTAATGGGTCCAATGGATGTTGAAAGCTTTGGAGGTAAGAAATACTCTTTCGTATGTGTGGATGATTTTTCATGATACACTTGGGTAAATTTTTTAAGAGAAAATCAGACACGTATGATTCCTTCAAGAAACTTCTCACTAAGATTTCAAATCTACATAATCTGATGGTAATCCAAATTCGCACTAATCATGGTAATGAAAGAGTGGGTGCCCGGTGAGCCAACTTGTGGCTAAGGACTTTGATGACTCTTTGTATAAACAATCTTGTGTTTAATATAATTTACACTTTTATTAATGGCAATGACTTTATCTTTCTTCATATTGTTATATTGTGATATACTATTGTTGTTTTGATAAAGACCTTGAATATACTATAGTGTATGTAAGATGTGGTAGTACATGGGGATGTCTATCATGAAACACATCTTATAGTCACTGTATATTCTAAACTGTTCCTAGTCAATTGAGCCGTCCGATAATAAGGATAAGGATCGCTCGAGTTTGAGACTAGCATTTGCGATGCAGAGTACCACGTTTCATTGGTATGGAACATAGAGATGTTCGAAGCATGCAAATGGATATTCATACAATGAATGATCGAACTACCCTATCCGGACTTTCCAAGTGGTTATCACTTATCGAGTGGATAAAGTCCGCGGTTTTGGTTGTACACCATTAGTCCTTACTACTTGAAACATCATTGAGACTCTATATGCTAGTACTGTGCTTTGACTCGTTTACCGACTCTATTGGGGTCATCAGGTGTCGGGATTGGGTACAGTTACAACACATATAGGAGTCGATGCTTTGTTGTCAAGGATTCACCACATACTTGCGAGTGTGGATATCCTATGCAATCTGAGGAGATATTAGTGTGACAAATCTCTGGCCAGAGTACATGATGTGTTTTAAGAAATGGTTTCTTAGTAACACATGCGATGTCACTATTTGATCTTCAAGATGCGTTGCATAGTTATCGAATCTCGAACGACTCTCGATTTACCAATGGTTGTTGATTCGATCGGGATATATGGATGAAGGGACCGTACTGTACGCTAACCAAAATCTATTGGTTCTTGTAGGCACTATCAGTGATACCTAGGGAATCATGGGGCGATGTTTCTAGGCGCTCTTACCATGATTCGATGGGCAAGTCGGAAATTGTTGTTCCGAGTTACAAGGAGTTGTGAGCCCACGGCTAGCTGTATCCCTGAACCATTGAGGGTCACACAGAGTAATGGATTTTTAATCCCCGTTGAGATAGTTAAATTTAAAGAGTTAAATTTAATGAACAAAGAAGTTGGACTTCTTATTTAAGAGTAGAGGAGTAAGATTTCCTAAAATGACATAGGGATGTGCATTTTTGGAAATCACTGAATTCGGATTCAGAAAAATTTATCTTGACTTTAAAAGGTGCAGAAATGGTTTCTGTGAACATTGGTAAAATCGGTTTATCAATCAGAGTCACGATGAATTTTATATTAATTTCTGAACATGCGGGCTTTGCTTGTCATGCTTGAACTTATGACTAATGGGCCCTAAGCTGTTAGCGGCCTACATTATAAATAAGTTATTGCAGTACAGAAATTACACATAACAGAAGGTCACAATTTTCGAAAAACCCTATTTTTCTCTCAAATAGTGGCCGCCCCCTCCCCTCTGCTCGGGAAAAATCCAGTCTGTGAATTTTGAATTACAGTCTGGTTTAACGGATCAAATTCGTTAATTTTCTTCGTAGAAACTTCTGATAGATTTTCTAGTGCAATCTATCAGAGGGATTAAATCTCTGTTCGTGGACCTGATTGAAGAACAGTTCGTCCATCAGTTCTTGGGAGATACAACAAGAGCAGAGCAATATGTTGGTGTCCATAATCTCGATTCGAGATTGGAGGTAAAAATTTATAATTGTTATTTAATTTTTACACACACAATTTAATCGTAAAGTTTTGATACCCATTATGGAATCGTTCCATATAAAATTTTTAAACTTCCGCTGCACCGGGTATCAATTCTGATTGATCTGATCGCCGTTCTCCAATAGTGGTATCAGAGCCAGGTTGCTCAGATCAAGCGATTAAATTAATCGATTGTACAAAAATTTTTAAGCCTCGGTTTTTGAAACAAAATAAATTTTTTTTTAAATTAAAAATTTTTCGGGCAAAAACACGGGCAGCGATTGGATCGCTGCCCGGGGGGCAGCGAGAGTCGCTGCCTTAGGGGCAGCCGGGCTGCC
Source organism: Henckelia pumila (assembly GCF_033568475.1). NCBI lineage: Eukaryota > Viridiplantae > Streptophyta > Magnoliopsida > Lamiales > Gesneriaceae > Henckelia > Henckelia pumila. The sequence continues at coordinate 127,730,209 of NC_133123.1, read as the reverse complement.
CGGCCCGAGCCCTTTTGGGGCGAGGGGCAGCCCGGGAGCGTCCCGGGCGGCCCGCGGAAAAATTAATTTTTAATTTTTAAAATTAAAATTTTAATATGTTAAAATTCTATTTTTGGTACGATCGAAAATTGTTTTTGATTGGTCCACGAGGCATCGGATCGAATTGTTCGAGTCCGAAAATTTTAAAATTGATTTTTGGATAAATTTGAATTTTTGGAAAATTTATAGATTTTATCCGTTAAATCAGATTTTATGAAATTAATTATTTTTGGTACAATTGATGATAAGATATGATCTTATGGAAATATTGAGTAAAATATGATTTTATGTATAAAATTGGATTTTATATGTAAAATATGATTTTATTTGATAAAAAGATAAAATATGATTTTGTATATAAAATAAGATTTTATATATGGAATATGATTTTATCCTTTTAATTTAAATTGCCATTGCATGTTATCCAATAAATTAATTTTGAATTAAATATTATTGGATAAGGATGATCGATTGCCATGACCAATTTTGTAGGTGTATGTTAGGAATTTACATTTGTTTTTATTGTTGTTGGATTTATTAATGGGCTTGGTTTATGGCCCAATATGAATTGTCATATGTAATAAAAGTGGGCCTGGTTTATGGCCCGTTCCCACCCCTTGAAATGTATCCCCTACTTGTCATGGTTATTTATTGTAAATACATTAAACTTAGTGGGAGATGAAGATTTGAAGACGGAGGTGGGCCCAGCAGACAATAAAGACTGAAGAAATATAAATTGGAAGCTCAATATAATAGGATTGCATTGCATACTGCATATTACCTAGGATTGGACTAAGACTCGTGATTGTCAACCACGGGTCGATTAGAAATGGAATCGATCATCCTATATAATATATGATATTATTGTTGTATGCATGTTTTAGACTAAATTGTGTGAATCCGGCAAGCATACAAAATTTTAAAATGATGAGACAAATTTTCAAAATTAAAATCCCTCATTTTAAATATGATTTAAAATTGATATCAAGATAAATAAAGGAAATTTAAAATTGTTTAAATGTTCCTGCCTTCCATCAACGATCAATGTATGAGATGCTACCCGCGGATACGGTCCGGATCATATTATTGGGGGGGCCCGTTCGTCGGAAAGCTGTACATTGGATCGACACATGTTGTAAGTTGGGTGGAACTCCCATGGGATCGGCTCATATTATTGGGGGATCCACATGGCGATCGTCCATCACAACTTAATATTGATGGGTCATCTTGACATGTCACAATAAACGGCGTCATATTATTGGGCCCTTATTGGACATGAGGTAAAAACGTGGAGGTTGCTTTGGAAGCAATTGGGCTCTACCTTTTGAAAATTATGGTTGGATGATATTATTCGGGACCATAGTTTGTCAATTGGACTCCATGTTCCCACTAAGGAAAATAGTTTCCCGTTTTCACTAGAGGGTAGTGAAATCGTTAAAATAGTGGGAGTGAGATTCATAAAATAAATTTTGCCTATTTTATGTCTTAGTAAATTCATTAAACAATCATCGATTATTGTCTGTTTCAACTCAGTATTTCATTACAATGAATTCGTAATCCACATGTTCTCGAACAAAACAAACTTTTTGGCGCAACTATACGGAATAGTTCCATAAGTTAAGATTGTCATGAGTTCGGAAAAGATTTTCTAAATGTTAGAAAAGGCTTCTCCGAAAACAGCCTCAGCTGATGTAACTGCCGAAAGGTTGGCCGAACTAGAGAAATGGTTGGACCATGATCTCAAGGCCAAATGTTACATGCAAAATTCGACAAGTCTAAACAAGTTTGCCATTACTGCAAGAAACCCAGTCATTGGAAATGTAACTGCAAGGAATACCTCGAGCATTTGAGAACTGCAAAGGGTATGTTTTACATTGAAATAAATGTTTTACTTAATACTACTTCTTGGGTATTGGATACCAGATACAGATCTCACATTTACAATGGGTTGCAAATGATGACAAGAAGTAATAAGCTAAGGATGGGTGAGACCCAGCTAAGGCTCGGGAATGGTTCTAGAGTCGAAGCCAAAGCTATAGGAGACATTTATTTAATTTTGCAGAACAATTTTAAGTTAATTTGAGAGATGTTTTATTTGTTCCAGATTTGATTAAAAACATTATTTCTGTTTCTATGCTTGATAGAGATGGTTATTCTTGCAATTTTGTGAATGAGATTTGCAATATTTACAAGAATGAATGTTTGATTGGAAATGGACAACTTGAAAACGATCTATATAACTTAAAATTAAAAGACGTTCCAATAAATTATGTTGATAAACCGGTAACAACAAACAAAAGAAAAATCGATAGTCAAAACCCGGCAAACCTTTGGCATGCTAGGCTAGGTCATATTTCCTCAAGGAGGATGAACAAGCTAGTGGGAGAGGGCATGTTTGATATGTCTGATATTAACTCTTTACCTACTTGTGAGTCCTGCCTGAAAGGAAAAATGACTAAATCTCCTTTTAAGGGGAAACCTGAGCGTAGTCAAAATCTGTTGGATTTGATCCATACAGATGTTTGTGGTCCATTTAGAATTGGTACTAAATATGACCACACCTACTTCATTACCTTTACTGATGATTATTCAAGGTATGGGTATTTATATTTAATGAAATATAAGTCTGAAGCATTTGAAAAATTCAAAGAATTCAAGGCTGATGTAGAAAACAAGCTAGGTAAAAGTATTAAAGCACTTCGATCGGATCGAGGTGGAGAATACTTAAGTACCGAGTTTTTGGACTATCTGAAAGAGAATGGGATTCTCTCTCAGTGGACTCATCCTATGACACCTCAGCTGAATGGTGTATCGGAGCGTCGTAATCGAACTTTGTTGGACATGGTTCGATCGATGATGAGCTTCACTGAGCTTCCACCTTCGTTTTGGGGCTATGCGCTTGAAACGGCGGTATTGTTGTTGAACAACGTCCACACTAAAGCAGTGAATAAAACACCATACGAGTTATGGAATGGCAAAGCTCCTAAGTATTTGTACTTGAGGATTTGGGGATGTCCTGCTTACGTAAAGCTGACAGTGGGAGATAAGTTGGATAGTCGATCCACCTTATGTTATTTTGTAGGGTATCCGAAGAATTCAATCGGATATTATTTCTATCATCCTGCTGAAACAAAGGTGTTTGTTTCAAGGAATGCCACCTTCTTGGAGAAGGAGTTCTTATTGGATAAGAAAGGCGAGATGATGGAACTCGAAGAAATTCGAGAAGAACCCGAAATACAAAATAATGATCCTACACCTCAGGAACCATTGATAGACATGCCTATACTTAGAAGATCCGAGAGGACTTCTAGACCTCCTATTCGATATGGTCTTCTTCTTGAAGGGGATCAAGATGAACCCGATGATGGATGTGATCCAAGAAACTTCAAAGAAGCAATTTCTGATGCGGATTCAAATTTATGGCTTGAAGCTATGCAGTCGGAAATAGATTCGATGCATACAAACCAAGTTTGGTCTTTAGTAGATCCTCCCGATGGAATTGTTCCAATAGGGTGTAAATGGATCTACAAGAGAAAGCTTGGGCCTGATGGTAAGGTATTGACCTACAAGGCACGATTGGTGGCGAAAGGTTATACTCAAAGACAAGGAGTTGACTATGATGAAACCTTTTCACCAGTTGCAATGTTCAAGTCCATAAGAATCCTTATTGCCATAGCTGCTTGGTATGACTATGAGATATGGCAAATGGATGTGAAGACTGCATTTCTTAATGGAAACATTAAGGAAGAGATCTATATGACGCAGCCTGAGGGATACACATCCATGGGAAGCGAGCATAAGGTATGCAAGCTTCAGAGATCAATCTATGGTCTAAAACAAGCATCAAGAAATTGGAACCAGAAATTTGATGAAACAATAAAGGATTTTGGTTTCATCAAGAACCCGGAGGAACCATGCGTGTACAAGAAAGTAGTTAAGGATGCTGTGACATTCTTAGTACTTTATGTTGATGACATCCTACTCATTGGGAATGATGTAGGGATGTTGCAGTCAACAAAGATATGGTTATCAGGTAGATTCTCGATGAAGGATTTGGGTGAGGCATCCTATATTCTAGGGATACAGATCTATAGAGATAGATCTAAGAGAATGATAGGACTCACTCAATCAACCTACATCGACACCATATTGAAACGGTTTTCAATGGATGGGTCCAAGAAAGGACATCTACCCATGTGTCATGGAGTTTCTCTATCCAAGTCTATGTGTCCCAAGACTGATGAAGAGATAGAGAAAATGACACATGTACCATATGCGTCAGCCATAGGTAGTATCTTGTATGGGATGATATCTACCAGACCGGATGTAGCATTTGCTCTGAGTGTCACAAGCAGATATCAAGCTAATCCCAGTCAAATGCATTGGAAAGCCGTGAAGGACATTCTTAAGTACTTACGAAAGACTAAGAATATGTTCATGGTATATGGAGGAAGAGAACTAAAATTGGAAGGCTATACCGACTCTAGCTTCCAAAATGACGTGGATGACTCGAATTCAACCTCTGGATTTGTGTTCATGCTCAATGGCGATGCTGTCTCTTGGAAGAGTTCCAAGCAGGACACCACAGCGGATTCCACCACTGAGGCAGAATACATTGCAGCATCAGCTGCTGCAAAAGAGGCCGTTTGGATGAGGAATTTCGTCCAAGAGTTGGGCGTTATTCCGGAAGTTGTTGGTCCAGTCCCGGTGTACTGTGACAACACGGGTGCCGTTGCTCAGGCAAAGGAACCAAGGTCTCATCAAAGATCCAAACACGTACTGAGGAAATACCACATCATCCGGGAGATTGGGGAAAGAGGAGACATCACTGTCGAGAGAGTGGCCTCTGCAGACAATATCGCTGATCCACTTACTAAGCCCTTGCCAGGACCATTATTTGACAAACATCGCGAAGCAATGGGTCTACGTAGTATGACTAGTTGGCTTTAGGACAAGTGGGAGATTGAAAGAGTGGGTGCCCGGTGAGCCAACTTGTGGCTAAGGGCTTTGATGACTCTTTGTATAAACAATCTTGTGTTTAATATAATTTACACTTTTATTAATGGAAATGACTTTATCTTTCTTCATATTGTTATATTGTGATATACTATTGTTGTTTTGATAAATACCTTGAATATACTATAGCGTATGTAAGATGTGGTAGTACATGGGGATGTCTATCATGAAACACATCTTATAGTCACTGTATATTCTAAACTGTTCCTAGTCGATTGAGCCGTCCGATAATAAGGATAAGGATCGCTCGAGTTTGAGACTAGCATTTGCGATGCAGAGTACCACGTTTCATTGGTATGGAACATAGAGATGTTCGAAGCATGCAAATGGATATTCATACGATGAATGATCGAACTACCCTATCCGGACTTTCCAAGTGGTTATCACTTATCGAGTGGATAAAGTCCGCGGTTTTGGTTGTACACCATTAGTCCTTACTACTTGAGACATCATTGAGACTCTATATGCTAGTACTGTGCTTTAACTCGTTTACCGACTCTATTGGGGTCATCAGGTGTCGGGATTGGGTACAGTTACAACACATATAGGAGTCGATGCTTTGTTGTCAAGGATTCACCACATACTTGCGAGTGTGGATATCCTATGCAATCTGAGGAGATATTAGTGTGACGAATCTCTGGCCAGAGTACATGATGTGTTTTAAGAAATGGTTTCTTAGTAACACATGCGATGTCACTATTTGATCTTCAAGATGCATTGCATAGTTATCGAATCTCGAACGACTTTCGATTTACCAATGGTTGTTGATTCGATCGGGATATATGGATGAAGGGACCGTACTGTATGCTAACCAAAATCTATTGGTTCTTGTAGGCACTATCAGTGATACCTAGGGAATCATGGGGCGATGTTGCTAGGCGCTCTTACCATGATTCGATGGGCAAGTCGGAAATTGTTGTTCCGAGTCACAAGGAGTTGTGAGCCCACGGCTAGCTGTATCCCTGAACCATTGAGGGTCACACAGAGTAATGGATTTTTAATCCCCGTTGAGATAGTTAAATTTAAAGAGTTAAATTTAATGAACAAAGAAGTTGGACTTCTTATTTAAGAGTAGAGGAGTAAGATTTTCTAAAATGACATAGGGATGGGCATTTTTGGAAATCACTGAATTCGGATTCAGAAAAATTTATCTTGACTTTAAAAGGTGCAGAAATGGTTTCTGTGAACATTGGTAAAATCGGTTTATCAATCAGAGTCACGATGAATTTTATATTAATTTCTGAACATGCGGGCTTTGCTTGTCAGACTTGAACTTATGACTAATGGGCCCTAAGCTGTTAGCGGCCTACATTATAAATAAGTTATTGCAGTACAGAAATTACACATAACAGAAGGTCACAATTTTCGAAAAACCCTATTTTTCTCTCAAATAGTGGCCGCCCCCTCCCCTCTGCTCGGGAAAAATCCAGTCTGTGAATTTTGAATTACAGTCTGGTTTAACGGATCAAATTCGTTAATTTTCTTCGTAGAAACTTCTGATAGATTTTCTAGTGCAATCTATCAGAGGGATTAAATCTCTGTTCGTGGACCTGATTGAAGAACAGTTCGTCCATCAGTTCCTGGGAGATACAACAAGAGCAGAGCAATCTGTTGGTGTCCATAATCTCGAATTTTTACACACACAATTTAATCGTAAAGTTTTGATACCCATTATGGAATCGTTCCATATAAAATTTTTAAACTTCCGCTGCACCGGGTATCAATTCTGATTGATCTGATCGCCGTTCTCCAACAGGTAAGGAGTTCGAAAACTCTTTTTTTTGCTAGTTTGTGTGATAAGAAAGGTATTTCTCATGAATTTTCTGCTCCTAAAACCCCACAACAGAATGGAATTTCTGAAAAGAAGAATAGAACTTTGCAAGAGATATCAAGAGTGATGTTAAGTTCGAAAAATATTTCAAAACGTTTTTGGGCAGAATCCTTGAATACTGCATGTCATATTTCAAATAGAGTTTATTTGAGGAATGATACTACTATGACTTCCTATGAAATCCTCACGGAAAAGAGGCCAAACCTTAAATATTTTCATGTTTTTGGATGTGTATGTCATGTTTTGAATCATAGAGATCATCTTGCTAAGTTTGATGCGAAGAATGATAAGTGTATGTTTTTGGGATATTCATCAAATAGCCGAGCCTATAGGATGTATAACTTGAGAACAAGAAATATTTTTGAGTCTATTAATGTTGAATTTGATGACTTTTCAGCTCTAAAGAAGAAAACAAATGAGGATGAAGTTTATGATCTGCTTGATAATTCTGAAAATTTAGATGTTGTCCAAGGTATTACAGCACCTCCGACAACACCTCCTGCAGAAATTCCAGAAACAAAAGTAGAAAAGCCTACTGATGGGAATACTGATGAGAAAAGTGAGGTAAACGAAGCTAGAAAGAATGTTCCAAGCAGAATTCAGAAGAATCATCCAATCTCACAGGTCATTTGAGATGTGCATGGAGACTTCCAAACTCGAAGGAAAGAGAAAGTGGATTATCGAAAGATGACAGGTTTAATGTGCATGAGCTTTACGTATTCTCAGGTAAGATTTTCTTGTTTCGTGTCAAAAATTGAACCCAAAAAAGTTGAAGAAGCTTTAAAGGATGAATTTTGGGTCAATGCTATGCATGAAGAGTTAGAACAGTTTGTCAGGAATGATGTTTGGTACTTGGTACCATGTCCTACTCATGGTAATGTTATAGGAACTAAGTGGATTTTCAAAAATAAAACTGATGAGTCGGGAAACATCATTAGAAATAAATCTAGGTTGGTAGCTCAAGGATATACACAGGTTGAGGGGGTGGATTTTGATGAAACCTTTGCTCTTGTTGCCCGCATTGAGTCAGTCCGACCTTTTTTTTTGCTATTTCATGTAACATGGGAATGAAACTTTTTCAAATAGATGTAAAAAGTGCCTTTTTGAATGAGATCCTAAATGAAGAAGTTCATGTGAAACAACCTAAAGGGTTTGAGGATCCAAATCATCTTGATTATGTATATAAGTTGAAAAAGGCATTGTATGGATTGAAGCAAGCACCACGTGCATGGTATGGAAGATTAACCGAGTACTTGCTCAATATTGGCTTCAAAAGAGGTGAAGTTGATAAGACTTTATTTGTACAAAAGTCTCAAGATAATATCTTAATTTGCCAAATTTATGTAGATTATATAATCTTTTGTGCTTCAAATGACAAACTTGTTGATGGTTTTGTAAAGTGCATGTCTTCTACATTTGAAATGAGCATGGTTGGTGAGTTAACTTATTTTTTGGGTTTGCAAGTGAAACAAATTCATGATGGTATATTTTTGTGTCAAAGCAAGTATGCTAAAAATCTTGTGATGAAGTTTCTAAATGACAACACTAAACACATGCATACACCTATGGGGTCTAATGAAAAGCTGTCTAGGGAGGATGTTGCCGAAGGTGTTGACAACACCCTCTACAAAAGCATGATTGGTAGTATTTTGTATTTAAGTGCTACTAGACCCGATATCATGTATTGTGTTTGTTTGTGTGCTAGATACCAGTCTAACCCAAAAATTACTCACTTAAAAGCCGTGAAACGTATACTGAAATATGTGGCAGGTACCTTGAATTTGGGTTTGTGGTACACTAAAGAAACCAATTCGAATTTTGTAGGGTTTAATGATGCTGATTAGGCTGGGGATTTAGATGAAAGAAAGAGAACTTCGGGAGAATGTTTCTACTTGGGGAATAACCTAGTGTCTTGGTATAGTAAGAAACAAAATTATGTCTCACTTTCTACTGCCGAGTCTTAGTATGTTGTTGTTGGTAGTTGTTGCTCACAACTCCTATGGATGAATCAAATGTTGAATGATTATGGAGTTAAGAGTGATACTCCCATTGTGTATTGTGATAATTCTAGTGCCATTGTATATCCAAAAATCCAGTACAACACTCTCGAACCAAACACATTGACATTAGACATCACTTTATTTGAGATTTGGTCGAGAAAAGCATGATCTTATTGAGTTTGTTGGAACAAATAACCAATTAACTGATATATTCACAAAAGCTTTGGATTTCGAGAGATTCTCCAGTCTAAGAAAGTCTCTCAGTATGTGTGCATTATAGACAGAACAGAGATGTTGTCCGGAGTGTTGCCAACACCTTGTGACAACAAATTTTCATGCATGTGCATTTTTAGGATTCATTAGGCATATTGCATTCATGCATTCATTTTTTTTTGTGATGTGCTGGATACCTTGTAACCATCTACTATTTTTCACTCAGGATTCTTTGCAAAATGTTTTACAGTTTAATATGGATTAATTGAAGAAGAGTTCTGACTAAGTCACGAAGTAGTGGAGGGATGTTCGTGTATTCCATGATCATGTTCCAAATGAAAAGTGACTTTGCAAAATCAGAATCTCAAAAGAACAAAAATATTAAACTTGAAGTTGAGTCAATCATCAAATTTGATTGAAAATCAGAAGCAAATGGAAAAAGCTATCTAAAGGGGTCCTTTGAAGATCGTTTCATTTAGTGTGCAGACTACCTTTTCTGTATAATGAATTCGATACCAAAATTATTCTGAATCCTGAAGTGTTGCTGGAATATGTTGCCAACATCATTGAAAACACCTCATTTTTCAACATATTTTTTTGCATGTGATCGCATTTTATTTTTATGTCACACTCTGTTTTAGACATATTTAGGACATGCATTTTTTTGTGAATATCTTTGTCCGAAAGGTTATAAATTCTTATCGAACGAAAATTTTGAATTTTTCCCTATCCACTGAATTTTTGAATTTGAATGGGATTGGATTTTGTTTCAGTGGTGTTTTATTCTGATGAGAAGTTTAATTTGAAAATATTTGGTGAAAATTTTGGGCCTAGATTATCGGTGAAAATCGAAAAGATTTACCGTTGGGGATCTTTTTACCGTTAGGGGCTGTAAATTCGAGTGAGAATAGGAAAGGTTGAGTGTATTAGTATTTATTTGGGTGTTTATCTGTTTTAGGAAATATATTCTTACCATCTTGAGCCTTCGAATTTCTCATATTCTTTTTGCCCTTGTTTTTTGATCATTCGTCTTCCCTAAAATCTTTACTGTTCGAAATCTTCTAATGGCAGGAAAGGGATTTGATTCTCATGACATCCGTTCTGAGATGGGATTTACAGAGGATGGTGCTGGAGGTTCCACGAAACCTACTTCACCACACCCTGTGTTAGAGCAAGTGTTGGTTCCAATTGTTGAGGAACCTGTGACCCTGGAATCCATTGCTCCAGGAGAGCCTAGTAATGCCATTGAAGTGGAAAATTTTCCTGACATGTCCGTGCTAAACAAGGTGTTTCCCACGAAACCCTTGACTCATCGATCCAAGCGCCAAGCTGGATATAATCCAGATTATACAGCTTCGAAGAGATTTCGTGGAAGGGTCAACCTTCAAGACCATATTTGGTGGACACAGAGTAATCCTCTGGTGATGCAAGCAATGATGAAGATTATAAACTGATGCATTGAAAAAGAGGAAAGGCTTCTGTGATGGAACCTTCGGGACATGATATCCCGGTTCCATTTGCTGCTGTCGAAGCATCTGAGGATGATCCCAACTCTGATGATAATGAGTCCTCTGCCTCAGAGACTGAAACCACTGTTCCTACTGTCAAAGAATATGCATCTGCATCTGTGCCTGTTACTGAGGAAACCATCACGGTTGATCCTCTTGTTTTTTCGAATGATGAGGAAGCATAGATTGCTAAATTCATGGCTGTAATGAAAGCTTCCAAAAGCAAGAAGCCTACTTTTGCTGCTCCTGCTCCTATTCATGAATCCGATGATGAACCCGATGAAGAAATGCTTCAAGAGTATGTTGATAACTGCCCTCGTCCCTCTGATAGTTCCAGCTCTGAATCAAATGAAGACTCAGATGCTGAACAAGACTTGGAAGCAGAGTCAGATTCTGATGACTCTGATGAAGAAGTTGAGGATGTTGAGGAAGGTGTTGCCGACACCCTGGACAACACCTTCGGAGAAGACTATCGGGTAAATGAGTCATACTCATTTTCTTTTTATACAAAGGATGGTGCAGATTGCTGGGATAAGTATGCTGAACGTGAGTTCCTTGAGGAACATAATATTGATATGGAGCTATGGAGCTCAGAATATGGTCAGATTCTTTGAGTAAAGAAATTTATTATCCACCGTCACTACTGCTGGACCGTACTGCACGGAACTCGTGCGGGAGTTTTATTGCAACCTAACTGAAGCCGTGAAGGATCCAAGATACATGAAGTATGGAAGAGTGTATGTGCGAGGGCAACTCTTCTTGTTCAGTCCTGCTGTGATTAATGGTTTTCTTCGTACACCAGCAAGCGATGATGCTGCTCTACCTACTATGGATTCAATGACCTCTGTCATTACAGGTGGACTTGTTACAAGTTTTCCAGCTCATCCGCATAAGCTAGCTGCTTCCAGGCTCACCTCTTTATACTCTGTTCTACACAAAATGACTGTGAAGACCTAGACTCCTTCTGGGAATTCTACTGTGGTTACCAAGCATCAAGCTTCTATCTTGTATGCTATTGGAACTGGCATTGCATTCAACTATGGCCGACTGGTGTTTGACATAGTCCTGGCCTTTGCAGACTGCGCTCAACCAACACTAAAGTTACCATATCCTTCCTTGATCTATTCTATGTTACTATCTCAGGACATCGAGAAGGATGATGATGAACTGCTTACTGAGCCTGGGGAAGTGCTGAAAATCGCACCTGCACTGTTGAAAGGGAATATTAAGTTAGATCTTCCTTGTTCAAAAACAGGTGCTGCCGAAGATGTTGTGGTAGATGTTGCCAACACCCCCTCTGCCACTGCCATTTTTGTACCTCCCTCTGCTGCTCAGAATGAGGATACTGCATTTATTCAAGCTCAACTGTTGCATGCTGAGCAGAAGATTGCACATGCTAAGGCTGATCTAGCCTATTATGAAGGGTTAAAGGCTCACTATGAGTCACTACTAAGTGGAGCTGGCCCTTCTGAACAAAAAGGGGGAGAATAAAAAGATGTTGCTGATGGTGCTGATGATGCTGGCTCGTCTGAGAGCAATCAATTCTAGTTTGTTTTGGTTGGTTTATTTTATATTATTTTGTTTTTGCTGATTAGGTTGTTTAAGTTTTTTTTTTCTCTCTCTTAATCAAAACAGTTTTATATGTGTTTGCTCTGATACATTATTTGTTTCTCCGTTTTACATTTGCTTATTGATCTGAAGTGTTGTAGCTAGATGTTGCCAACATCTCGTGACAACACCTCTGCTTATACTTAGGGGGAGACTCTGGTTTAGCATTCAGGGGGAGTTTTGAATAAAGGGGAGTTAAGTTGATTTTGTTACTTAAATGTGTTTTTGTCCAAAAAGGCAAAAAGAGAGAGATTGAAAGAAATATTTTATTCCTTAAATTTCTCAAGCTTTGAAAAGATTTTATTTAATATCTTTTGCCTTTTTGAACATGAAGTAACTTTTATATAAGTTATTTATTTTCTTGAATAAGTTGATTGGTGATATTGTTAAGCTTATTAAAGTTTCTATCATATCATATCTAACGTATATCTTTCTTTATGCAGATTTGATATGATCAAATCTTGAGGAATCTCACGCCTACAAGGAAACTACGACAAGAAGGAGTCTTGTCTATATATTAAGTTGTATGTGTAAAACGAAAGAGACATCGACCAATTGAGAGTTACTTAATAGCTTCACACACAAACGTTGAGAGAAAACTGAAGATTTTATGAAGCTCGGATCGGTCGTGATTGCTTAAAGCTTTGAAGAACACTTGAAGATCATTGATCGGAGAAGTGTGCTGCTCACGTGTTTTGGCTTCAAGATTTTTCTCCTTGTCTCGTTTTACTATTCTATCTTGCATATAATTTTTAGGAGAACTTTTATTGTGTATTTTCTCACTTGTGTTGAGAAAATTGGTTTTTACAATAATCATTAGTTTTAGGGTTTGTAAAACTCTTTGATTATTTTCTAGTGAAAGTTTTGCTTTGAGGCGCTGCAAGAGTATTTTATACTTTTTCTTAAAATATTTGAGTCTGTTTAATTGTTTGCTTGTTTATTTTATTCACGCTTAAATTATATTCCGCTGCAAATTACTCAAGGTGTTATTGCAGGTGTTGTCAATACCTTGTGACAACACCTCAAACTGTTTATATGCAACCCCTATTCCCTTACACATTCGATGGGACAGGTGCAGGTATTTCACCCAGAGATCAACTTGGAGTAGTCGGTGACCAGAGAGGGTCAGTAGAGTTAGCTATTAGGTTGTATTAAGTTTTATTCGATTGAGTTGTATATTATTGGTTTTTATTACCCTGTAGTATTCTGTCGTTCTAGTTTTTATTTAGCTTTCCGCGGTTTATCTCTGATTATTGTTAATTACATGATAAATTAATCTTTAACTTCTGATTAGTAGTGAATCCAAGTTGGGTCGCTACAAAGATGCTACTGAGATTGTAGCAAAGTTGTGCTCAAGTTGTGGGTTCTTGACATCAGCGGACTGACAACAAACTAAAGTATAATATCGGATCCTTAATAGTTATATTGGGAGTGGCCATTGATCTAGTTATCCTTCTAGTCAAGTAAAAGTGATCATATGGTATTTGTAATGCCCCGTTTTTATCTTAATTAAACTTATTTGAGATATTCAGTGATTTCAGAATTAGAGAGCCGAACTTTTACTTATCAGGGACTATTTTGCAATTTTCGGATTTTCAGGGACTAAATTGTAAATTATGAGATTGTTATATTGTGTGAGTTGACTAAGTCTTCTCATTATCCTTCTCATCCCCTCCAAGACTCCATGCTCCATTGAAGGCGGTTCCAAAGCTTCCCAAGCTTTCAGATTTCAATCTGAGCTCAATCTGTCCGATAGAATCGATTTCTGACTTGATATCTACGATCACAGCTCCGAGTGCTCCGTTTGGATGTAAGTTTATCTTAATTCTGAGAGGTTTTAATTTTTGGATGTTGTTAGAATTAATTTATATTCGGAGAGGATGATTATTAGATAGCTGTGACAGTATATCTAAGACGGTTCGAAGATCTAACGACGATCAGATTTGATATGAATTTTCTTATTATTTTCGAAAATCTAAATTTTTAGATGTGTTGGTTTTGTTTTGGATATGATGTTTAAGGATTGGAATGAGTATATTGAATTGATATCCTGCTGTCTGCATTTCCGGTTTGATCAGTTTATAGCCATTATGCCGTCAGTTTGAAGTTTGAACGTCGTTTTGATGCTTTGAGTTTTACCGAGTTTGATATGAGTTTTGATGTCGATTTTAATCTCTATGACTTCTTCAGATAGATTGAGTTGAAGTCCTTGAAGATTGTGAACCCGAAAGTCTTGTTCAGTGTAGAAGAGTTGAGCCGATTGAAGTTTTTGGAACGACAAAGAAGAGATATAAGACGACTTTGGAATGGAATAGGACGATTAACTCGAATCCGGAGTTGATTCGAGTGTCCTAGAAGAACTCACATATTGCATGTTTATATTCTTATTTGAATTATATGATTGAATTTATATTGAATGCATGAGATGACATATGCATTCATATTGAGCCAAAGATTATTCATTTTGAATTAGACGATCTAGGGATTGTAGTCGAGTGGCTTGGTAGGCGATTTACTACCTCGTAGATTAACTCACTATGATGCTCTGGAGTCTAGAGGATTAAAACATGCCACGTCCATCTCGAGAGGGGAGTCGGTGTGATCGTTGGATGTTTTAACCTCGGGATCCTAAACCGAAGAGAGAAAGAATAGAGGAATTCCATTTGATTATCTGAGTCTGATAATATAGAAGTTTTAAAGACATGCATATCATTTTAATTCAGTACTTGATTGTATTAATTGATTATATGGTGAATAGAATCATATCGTGACTTGATATGTTTATTTGATTGCATGTCAATCTCTTTTACTGGGAATATCAACTCTCACCGGATTATCCGGCTGTTGTCTTTGTTTGTATGTGTACTTGGCAACAGGTGGGGCATGATCAAGCTAAAGACATCATGGATAGGTGGATGAGAGAGTAGAAGTGAGGCCCTTGTTTTTAGGAGTTGAATTGAATTCAAACTCAATATGTATTTTGGTATTGTAAACCTAGAATTGAAGCATGTTCTATTAGTTTGGATGAATGTATAACTCTAGAACTACTTTGTATGGATTATGCATGTTGAATAAGTTTATGTATATTGTTGGTTTGTGTTTTGATTGAGTTGGGATTTGAAATTTTGAAAGAAAACCAGAATTATTTTTTTGGTACAGAGCATCTCGCTCGATCGGTTGAATCTTACCGATCGAGCGAGCACCCCTGTACCGAGGCAGAGAGTTGGGCATTTCTTGTCCGCTCGATCGGTACGATTTTACAGATCGAGCGGAGGCCTTTTATTTTCCCGGCAGAGTCTTGGAAATTTTTGGCCGCTCGATCGGTAAGAATTTACCGATCGAGCGAGCACCCATTGTAAATTTTTTTTTTATTTCTTAATCCTTATTGTTTAATTAAGTTGATTAATTGGATTACGATTAATTAGATGATTAGAATCGAGGCCTCACATTAAGTGGTATCAAAGCGATAAGATCTTGGACTGAATTTAGAAGAGAGCGGGGTAGATCGAGTCTGCTTGTATTGAATTCTCACGTGTGTTTGAGTTATTTAATTGATTTATTAAATACTATGCGAGCATGCTTTATTGATTGAAAATTATTTGAATTACATGATTATGTGATTTAATTTATAAAGCATGAATTGATTGAGATATGAATTATAAATATTCATTGGATCCGAGTCAAAGATCAGAGGTGGTGGGACACTGGAATTTTGAGATTGAGTTATCTGTGTTCTAGTCCCTTTGATTTTTGATGGGTACTCGAAGAAGATTGAACATGAATACTCCTCCAGTTTTTCCTACTACTGAAAATCCACCTGTAGTGACTCCACAGAATGACCAGGGCGATACGGTTGAGAATCAGATGAATGCCACGGCTACCCCTATGGAAATCTTACTGAAGAGGTTTCAGTATTTCCGACCACCGATCTTGAAAGGTACGGAGAATCCCATGGATTGAGGGCTGGCTGGATGATATAGATAAGCTCTTTGATTCTCTCGACTATTCCGACGATCGGCAAATTAGATTGGTTATTCATCAGCTGCACGGAGTGGCTAAGAAATGGTGGACCTCAACTAAGAAAGCCATGGAGAACAGAGGTACACCTATTAACTGGATTCTGTTCAAGACTGAGTTTTATAAATGATTCTTCCCAGTTTCTTACCGAAAGGATAAGAATGCCGAATTTGCAAATTTGAAGCAAGGCAATTTGAGTATCAAAGATTATGTTACCAAATTTGACAGTCTATTGAGGTTTGCTCCACATATTTCTGACAATGAGGAAGCGAAAGCTGACCACTTCATTAACGGTTTGAACCCTGATATCTTTACTTTGGTCAATATCGGGAGGCCCAATAACTTCGCAGATGCTATGAATCATGCCAAGGGTGCGGAAGCTGGACTGATGAGACAGAGAGGGAATCAGTTTGCATCTCAGCAACAACAGAGGCAGTTTCAGGCCCAATCGTCCCAATACCATAATCAACCACCGAGGACTGAAGGTGGTAGCAGTGGAAGTAATAAGAAGAATTACTTTCGTCCCAAAGGAATACAGTTTAAAAACTCGGGAAGCAGTTTTTCAAGTTCTGGTGGCTCGAAACAGAACAGTTACAGTCAAGGTTCAGGTTCCTCTGGTACTTCTTGTAGCAAGTGTGGAGGTCGTCACTCAAGTGCCAGTGTAGGGGAATATTTGGGAATTGTTATATTTGTCAGCAGACAGGGCATTATGCTAGACTTTGTCCTCAACGGGGCTCTGAACAAGCATAGAGTGGAAATGCTTCTCGACAGTCATCTCAGCCTCAGAGGAAATTGAATGCAGTTCACTCTTTCCAATCTCAACAACAGAATCGTCAAGGAGGCAACCAGAATTTGAACCAATCTCCTAGACAGCAGGCGAGAGTTTATGCTCTGAATGAGGATCAGGCTCAGGCTGCACCTGATGATGTGATTGCATGTAATTGTTCGATATTTGATTATCCTGCTAATATTTTGATAGATACAGGTGCTTCTCACTCTTTCATATCTGAGAAATTTGTGTTGATGCATGCCTTGCCTTTTGAGTCATTACCTACTGTAGTTTCTATTACTTCGCCTTTGGGTGGAGGAATTGTTGCGAGGAATTTTGTTAGAAATTGGGGATTGAGTTTTGAAGGAAATTTGATCGAGATCGACTGTATTGTACTTGGTTTGTCTGACTTTGACTGCATAGTTGGCATAGATGTTTTGACTAAGTACAGAGCTACAATAGATTATTTTCAGAAGATAGTCCGTTTCAGACCAGAGATGTCAGACGAGTGGAGATTCTTTGGTAAGGGTTCTCGTTCTAGAATTTCTTTGATTTCTGTATTGTCTATGACTAGATTGTTGCAGAAAGGAGCCGAGGGATTTTTGATTTATGCGGTCGATATTTTGAAGTCTAGCCCTGAGTTGAATGACATACCAGTGGTTAGAGAGTTTCCTGATGTGTTCTCGGATGAGATTCCGGGATTACCGCCTATTCGTGAGATTGAATTTAGCATCGAATTGACGTTAGGTACTCAGCCGATGTCTAAAGCTCCGTATAGAATGGCTCCGATTGAATTGAAGGAATTGAAGGAGCAGTTGGAAGAATTAATTGCCAAGGGATACATTCGACCTAGTGTATCACCTTGGGGTGCTCCTGTTTTGTTTGTTAGAAAGAAAGATGGCTCTATGTGTCTCTGCATTGACTACCGCCAACTGAACCAGGCGACGGTTAAGAATAGGTATCCTTTACCTCATATAGATGATCTTTTTGATCAATTGCAGGGTTCGTGTATTTATTCGAAGATAGATTTGAGGTCTGGGTATCATCAACTGAGATTTCGTGAAGAGGATGTTCCTAAGACTGCGTTTCGAACGAGGTATGACCACTTTGAATTTCTTTTCATGCCGTTCAGTTTTACTAAAGCCCCAGCAGTCTTTATGGGGTTGATGAACCGAATCTTTCAGCGTTTTCTAGATGGGTTTGTTATTATTTTCATTGACGATATCCTGATCTATTCGAAGAACCGTGCTGATCATGCAGAGCATATGAGGATTGTTTTGCAGATTTTGAGAACCGAACAGTTGTTTGCCAAACTGTCGAAGTGCGAGTTTTGGTTAGACCGAGTCGTTTTTCTTGGTCACATTATCTCGGGAGATGGGATTTCTGTCGACCCCAGCAAGATCGAGGCAGTTATGAACTGGCGTAGGCCGACTTCTGTGCCTGAGATTCGAAGTTTTATGGGTTTAGCTGGTTACTATCACAGATTTATCCAGGGTTTTCTCTTCTATTGCGAAGCCGATTACCCAGCTGACTCAGAAAAATGCGCATTTTGTTTGGACTGAAGAGTGTGAGACCAGTTTCATTGAGTTGAAGAAGAGATTGACTAGTGCTCCGATACTTTCTATTCCATCAGGTTCTGGAGGTTTTACGGTGTATTGCTATGCTTCTCATTTTGGTCTGGGATGTATTCTTATGCAGAGGAAGCACGTGATAGCATATGCGTCGAGGCAGTTGAAACCGCACGAGACTCGCTATCCAGTTCATGATCTTGAACTCGCTGCTATTGTTTTTGGCCTGAAGATCTGGCGTCACTATTTGTACGGCGAGTCTTTTGAGATCTTTTCGGATCATAAGAGTCTTAATTACTTATTTTCATAGTCTGAGTTGAATATGAGATAGAGAAGATGGCTAGATTTATTGAAGGACTTCGACTGTGAGATTAAGTATTACCCGAGGAAGTCGAATGCAGCTGCCGATGCTTTGAGTCGCAAGCTTTGTTCTTTATCTCTTTCGACCATCGGTGTGTCTCGTTTAATTAACTACTCTTGCAATTCTGGATTGTAGTTTGAATAAAAAAAGAGTCCTATCAGAGTTTGTGCTATCCAGGCCGAGCCAGAGTTGTTTGTGTCTATCAGAGAAGCACAGAAATCCGATGAGAGTATTCAGAATTCGATAGACAAAGTGAGATCTGGACACCAGTCTGAGTTTCAGTTCAGGGATGATGTTTTATTTGTGAATAATTGTATTGTCATGCCTGATATTTTTGAGATAAGACAGAGTATTCTGCGAGAGGTACATTGCAGTCGGTTCAGTGTTCATCCAGGAGGCCGGAAGATGTACAACGACCTGAAGAGTCAGTTTTGGTGGAAGAAGATGAAAAGTGATGTTGCGAGGTTTGTGAAACGTTGTTTGAACTGCCAGCAGGTGAAAGCCGAGAGAAAGAGGCCGGGAGGTCTTCTGCATAGTTTATCTATTCCAGAATGGAAGTGGGATCATATCTCGATGGATTTCGTCACGAAACTACCCCGATCTGTTCGAGGAGGTGATGCTATTTGGGTAGTGATTGATAGGTTGACGAAGTCTGCTTGTTTCATTCCGTATCGGATGACATACCATCACGATCAGATGGCAGAGTTGTATGTCAGAGAGATTGTCAGATTGCACGGTGTGCCGAGATCCATTGTTTCTGACCGAGATCCTCGATTTACTTCTCACTTCTGGCACAGCCTACAAGAGGCTCTTGGTACTAGGTTGCATCTGAGTACAGCTTATCATCCTCAGACGGACGGGCAGTCTGAGAGGACGATTCAGACTCTGGAGGATATGCTACGAGAAGTAGTGCTTGATTTTGGCACTAGTTGACAGGATTCGTTGCCTCTTGTGGAGTTTTTGTACAACAATAGCTTTCAGACGAGTATAGGGATGGCACCATTCGAAGCATTGTACGGAAGGAAGTGCAGATCTCCTCTGTACTGGGATGAGATGTCTGAGTCCCCAGACTTGGGACCAGATATGATTCGTGATATGGCTGAGTAGGTAAAGATTATTAGATTGAGAATGAAGACTGCTCTTTTTATTGAGTATTCGTTAAGTCAGGAACCTCTTTTATTGCTTGGATCAGGGAGACCGTGTATTCTTGAAGATTTTTCCGTTTAGAGGTACTGTTAGATTTGGGAAGAGAGGGAAGTTGTCACCGAGATTCATCGGTCCGTATGAAATTTTATAGAAGATAGGAGATCTAGCCTACAAATTAGCACTTCCTCCTTCTTTATCTGGAATTCACGACGTATTTCACGTCTCGATGTTGAGGAAATATCACCCCGATCCTTCACATTTTCTTCAGCCTGACGAAGCTGAACTTGATGAAACTCTGAGTTATTTCGAGAGACCGATTCAGATCCTTGACAGAAAGGAGAAACAACTCAGAACCAAATCGATTCCTTTGGTGAAAGTTCGGTGGAGTTGTCACAGGGTCGAGGAAGCGACTTGGGAGACAGAATCCGACATGAGACAGAGATTCCCTGATTTATTCATCTGATGTGAGTTCTTAATTCTGTTCTGAATTCTTAATTATCTTCTTATGAGTTGATATTGATGATTTCGAGGACGAAATCTTATTTAAGAGGGGGAGAATTGTAACGCCCCGTTTTTATCTTAATTGAACTTATTTGAGATATTCAGTGATTTCAAAATTAGAGAGCCGAACTTTTACTTATCAGAGACTATTTTGCAATTTTTGGATTTTTAGGGACTAAATTGTAAATTATGAGATTGTTATATTGTGTGAGTTGACTAAGTCTTCTCATTATCCTTCTCATCCCCTCCAAGACGCCATGCTCCATTGAAGGCGGTTCCAAAGCTTCCCAAGCTTTCAGATTTCAGACTGAGCTCAATCTGTCCGATAGAATCGATTTGTGACTTGATATCTACGATCACAGCTTCGAGTGCTCCGTTTGGATGTAAGTTTATCTTAATTCTGAGAGGTTTGAATTTTTGGATGTTGTTAGAATTAATTTATATTCGGAGAGGATGATTATTAGATAGCTGTGACAGTATATCTAAGACGGTTCGAAGATCTAAGGACGATCAGATTTGATATGAATTTTCTTATTATTTTCGAAAATCTGAATTTTGAGATGTGTTGGTTTTGTTTTGGATATGATGTTTGAGGATTGGAATGAGTATATTGAATTGATATCCCGCTGTCTGCATTTTCGGTTTGATCAGTTTATAGCCGTTATGCCGTCAGTTTGAAGTTTGAACGTCGTTTTGATGCTTTGAGTTTTACCGAGTTTGATATGAGTTTTGATGTCGATTTTGATCTCTGTGACTTCTTCAGATAGATTGAGTTGAAGTCCTTGAAGATTGTGAACCCGACAGTCTTGATCAGTGTAGAAGATTTGAGCCGATTGAAGTTTTTGGAACGACAAAGAAGAGGTATAAGACGACTTTGGAATGAAATAGGACGATTAACTCGAATCCGGAGTTGATTCGAGTGTCCTAGAAGAAATCACATATTGCATGTTTATATGCTTATTTGAATTATATGATTGAATTTATATTGAATGCATGAGATGACATATGCATTCATATTGAGCCGAAGATTATTTATTTTGAATTAGACGATCTAGGGATTGTAGTCGAGTGTCTTGGTAGGCGATTTACTACCTCGTCGATTAACTCACTATGATGCTCTAGAGTCTAGAGGATTAAAACATGCCACGTCCATCTCGAGAGAGGAGTCGGTGTGATCGTTGGATGTTTTAATCTCAGGATCCTAAACCGAAGAGAGAAAGAATAGAGGAATTCCATTTGATTATCTGAGTCTGATAATATAGAAGTTTTAAAGACATGCATATCATTTTAATTCAGTACTTGATTGTATTAATTGATTATATGGTGAATAGAATCATATCGTGACTTGATATGTTTATTTGATTGCATGTCAATCTCTTTTACTGGGAATATCAACTCTCACCGGATTATCCGGCTGTTGTCTTTATTTGTATGTGTACTTGGCAACAGGTGGGGCAGGATCAAGCCAGAGACATCATGGATAGGTGGATGAGAGAGTAGAAGTGAGGCCCTTGGTTTTAGGAGTTGAATTGAATTCAAACTCAATATGTATTTTGGTATTGTAAACCTAGAACTGAAGCATGTTCTATTAGTTTGGATGAATGTATAACTCTAGAACTACTTTGTATGGATTATGCATGTTGAATAAGTTTATGAATATTGTTGGTTTGTGTTTTGATTGAGTTGGGATTTAAAATTTTGAAAGAAAACCAGAATTATTTTTCTGGTATAGAGCATCTCGCTCGATCGGTTGAATTTTACCAATCGAGCGAGCACCCCTGTACCGAGGCAGAGAGTTGGGCATTTCTTGTCCGCTCGATCGGTAAGATTTTACCGATCGAGCGGAGGCCTTTTATTTTTTCGGCAGAGTCTTGGAAATTTTTGGCCGCTCGATCGGTAAGATTTTATCGATCAAGCGAGCACCCCTTTTTAATATTTTTTTTATTTCTTAATCCTTATTGTTTAATTGAGTTGATTAATTGGATTACGATTAATTAGATGATTAGAATCGAGGCCTCACAATATTCACTTTATTTGTACTTGGACTATAGACTCTTTTACTCCTAGATCAGTTGTGAGATGTACGCAAGTACTGACTAAGTTATCCAACTGAGTAAGCATATTTATATGTTACATTCATCTTCCATGATACATATATTTTATTTTTATTGATCATATGCTGCATGTGCATACATCACGTTGAGTCTCTATCTATTTTGATATAGTCATTTTAGTAAGGTCACCCAGCCCTATAGTTTCGGTATATGATCAGACACCGGGAGATACTGTGATGGCGAGGACTGATACTACATTGTCCAAGATACTTGTTATCCATGATCTTGACGAGTGTGTGAGCTACCCAAAGGATATGACCTCAAATGGTACTACTCACTCATGACGTCTAGTTTGAAAATGACGTTCCTTGTTAACTAGATATCCAGTACACGTCAAATGCATGTACATATAGGTTTGCATACTCATACATTACGTATTTAGCGAGTGTCGCTCACGTTCTTGTTGTTATCTCAAACACCCATTCGATGAGTCAGTTTGCATGGTACTTAGGATTTGGATCAGTGATCAGTCGGTGAACATGATTTGCATTATTTCACTATATTTATTTTCCAGTTGTATTTTTGTTTTAATATTTATTAGTTTTTCTTTGTTTAAACTAATTTGCTTTATTAAATTAATTGTATGCTTAAATTCTTATTAGTAAGTGATCCGAAACGGGTCGCTAAATACCATGGATCATGCTTGACGATAAAATTACACATTTATTTTGAGTTCGAATATCCAAAGATTTCCAAATTTCAGATATGTGATACGTGAACCGAGCAAACTTCGAATTATGACAGGAAGATTTAATTGGATTGAGTTTTTACACATAATGTGGCTCATACCAATTTATTTTAATATGTTTGAAAATGTAGATGAGTGAGATGACTTTGTTGGGTTCTTTATTAGATAGTACGTCCATGTAGAATTTAATTAACGGTTAATTATAATTCAGTCCCCAAACCTAAACAAAAATTAATAATCAGCCCCTGTCAGAAAAAAACTTTGTTTAAACTCCCTGGGCCCACATGTTTTGTTTCGGATAAAATTCGGTACTAAACATGAAAAATATGGTACAAATACATGATATTTGAGTATCAAATGTGTTAGATCTAGTATAAATATATGATTTTCTAGAACTAAAAAATATTGATATTAATAACACATTTATCTTATTTAGAGGAAAATCGGTACAAAACATTGAAAATATGGTACCCATATGTGATTTTTGAGTACCCAATGTGTTAGATCTGGTACAAATATATGATTTTTGAGTACTCAAACACATGTTGCAAGTTCACATTAATAAAGATGTTTAGATTTTATACTCAAAATTGTATTTTTGTACTCGATCTTGAACAATTAGTGCTCAAATATCTTGTATTTGTACCATATTTTCAATATTTTGTACTTAATTTTATCCGAGTAAAATAATGTGGGCCCAGGGAGTGCAAATAAATTTTTTCTGACAAGGGACTGATTCTTAATTTGCTTTTGGATTTAGGGACTAAACACCAATTCACCCTTTAATTAACTATGTGATCCCAACAAAATATTTCCAACACGATATCCTAACTTATTTACATCAGATGATTACTTTTTTTTACAGTATATATATATATGCACTGTAAAATATGATATATAACATAGTTAATTATTAAATCAATCCTATAACTCTTGAGAATATATATACATATGAACATGTAATAATAACTTAAATACATTGTATTTATGGCCAATTAACTTAGAAAAAAAAAAGGTCAAAAAGTGGGAATTTCCCACAACGTACTTTACCACATTTGTTTACCAGTCATAATATATTTATTTAAGAACGGATTTACTCTAATTTTGATATAGGTCCCGTTTGCATTTGATAGACATTTTTTAAAAAAAGCACTTTTTTAAGCTATAATTTTTGGCTTTTGAAAAAGCTCTAATTTTGAGCACTTTTTTAGTCAACCAAACACTTTATTAAATGAAAAGCACTTAAAAAAGTGTTTTTTTGGCCTAGCTTTTGAAACCAAACGGACCCATAATCTCCAACTGTGCCCGATTATGTCTTGCAGGTATTCTTGCAACATTCGAAGCTGCTGAAAAAGGATTGGGTGGCATGGCGAGACTCTGTCCATCTCCTTCCAACATTTGCACCAATGTTTTCATAGATGGACGATCTGTTGGATACCACTGAATACACCAGAGCCCGATCATTGTAAGCTTTCTTGCTATCTTACATTCGCCATCTTCGTCGTCCTGATGATCATCGATTTGAACCCCCCATGTCTCTTCTTCATTTAATCGATTATAAATCCATTCAGGAAAGTACACTTGACTCTTGTTCGCCGCCGATTGATCGACGTTCTTCCTCCCCCCAACCATTTCCAGCAACAGCATTCCAAAGCTATAAACATCCGACTTGAAAGACACTCTACCGAATGTCCTCGACAGCATCTCAGGCGCTATGTAGCCCATCGTCCCCCTAGCAACAGTCATAGAAACGGCACTCTGTTCCTTGGAACAGAGTTTAGCCAGACCAAAATCGCATATCTTGGGGTTGAATTTGTGGTCTAGCAAGATGTTGTTGGGCTTGATATCGAAATGAAGGATTTGGTGGTCACAACCTTGGTGAAGATATTCGATCCCTTTGGCTACTCCCAGAGCAATATCTTGGATCTTTTCCCGACTAAGCGAGCTTCTCTTAGGCCCATCGAAGAAGATGAACTTTTCGAGCGAATCATTGGAGAGGAATTCGTAAACAAGTGCTCTTCTGAATCCATCAGCACAGTAACCAAGTAGACGTACCACATTGACATGGTGGATTCTACCGATTGTGCTAACTTCATTCACAAACTCCTCGCCGTTCCCTTGGGAATTGTCGAGGACCTTTACTGCAACATGAATCTCACTAGACAGTTTTCCTTTGTAAACGGTCCTGTTAGGTATTTGCCAACCACCTCTTATGATCCGCCATCTTCATCGATCAATCTGTTCCTACAAAAACAACAAAGGAAAAGAGCAGAGAACAGAAACACAAAGAAACCAAGAAAACCCAGAAGCAATAACGTGAGCAATATCAAGATTCCGGGGCTCAGACGCTACTATCTCCTTTCACCAAGAACCACGACGAAGACCGCAAAAGCTTCCCCATTCCCAACCTCACGCCCACACCTCACGCTCAGCTCCTACATACAGTAGGAATCCCAACCAAGGCCGAACGAGAAAGAAGGAGCAGATAAGCACCAAGCAATAGGGAAAGATGAAGACACGAAGAATGAAGCACACAAGCTTCTATCACTATCTTCCCCACAATCTCACGGTATCTTCTCTCTTCGGCAGCCTCACATAGAGGCAGAAAGATGGGATGGAACGTTGTATAGAAAGGAGGCGCTCAGTTTCTTTAGGGCTGAGGAATAAAATATATAAGGGACAAGCAAATGGGCTATAGGGAAAATAAGAATATTAGTTGGGCCAAAGCCCAACAATCTCCACCTTTTGGCCCAACGTCGGTTCACTAGTTCGGAGAGTCACCTATAGCATCATCATCGCCCCACAACAAACCACAAAGTTAGTCCTTAAACCAAAACATGTAACAAATACAAAGTAAGCTACAAGCTACGACACAAAGTTCACAAATTTTCAGACAAAATCTGAAATTATCATAAGAACACACAATTCTCATGCAAGAATGGAATTTTCCAAAATAAATCATAATTTTTGCAACAACGTCAAGAAGGTACTGAAATCTAACATCAAAATATTTCATCTCCCAATCAAACTGAAGCAAAAACGCATGCATAATACTCATAATAGTAAACATTATGATGGGAGAAAATATTTCAGCTTGTTGTGGTTGCCTAACATTCCTTCTATCTCTATCTCTCGCTAATTGACAATCATTCAAATCACAAAGATCATTTTTGGCACATTTTCAGCAATGTCCTCATGCACATCAGCATTAACTTGATCATCAATAGCATTTTTAGACAGATTAGCATGCAATTCATCAACAACAGGCACATTCTGCATATTTTCAGAATTAAAACTTAAACCAGGTAAGTGCTCCACCTTGTTTGGAGCAGTGGCAGGTTTGAAAATAGGGGAATTAGGAGACTTAACTCTAGATTGCCTACCATGAACACGAAAAACAAATTCAGCATGGCAAACATATAAGTTTCTCCTTTTGGAGGCTTTGAAAATCACTAAACAACATTTCAAAATTTTCATCACTCCACTACCCCATTTACCCTGCAAACCCTCTTCTTCTAAAGAAGAACAAGACATCAAATTATGACATAAATCTAGCACATGTCTCACATTTTTCAAAGTCAATACATAACCAGAATCAAATTTCAGTTTTACATCTCCAACACCAACAATTTGACACAATTTCTGGTTAGCCATAGAAACAGACTCATGCACTACTTCTTTATAACTAGAAAACATGTTTTTAAATGGGGACATATGGAAAGTGCTAGCAGAATCTACAAGCCATTCATTTTCACACAAAGCACTTGAATGCACAGAATTCACAGAATTCACAGAAGGCACATCACATGTTTCAGTCACCATAAAAACATCACCAATGTTTTCACTAGAAGAAGCCATGTTAGCATGCTCATCATGCTGATTTTTCAAATCATGGTTATGGGTTTGCTTAGGCCAAGTACAATCTCGAATGAAATGACCTATTTCACCACAATTATAACATTTTCTATTATTAGACCTGGACTGGTATCTTGACTTACTCTTACCTCGATTTTCAACAAAAAAGTTGTTTGAAGATCTTTGAAAGCGATTTCTGAATCTTCCTCTCACATGCATAACCTCGCCAGAATTATTGTTACCCTTATTAGTGTTTAAATCTATCTCTTTACTTTTCAAACCATTCACAACAGTTTCTAATGAAATCTTATCTCTACCATACTTAATGGCAGATTTCACATCACTGTAAGAATCGGGAATAGCATTTAAAAGCACAATAGGGGGTGTAATCATCAATATGCTCATCTCCAGTTAGCTTAATATCTTGAACAAGTTTGGTAAACACATCCAGATTTTCATCTATATCTTTATTCAAATCAAGTTTGAACCGGAAAATTTTTTCAAGCAGAAACAATTTACTAGGCAGTGAAGTCTCGGTATAAAGTTCTTCTAATTTTTTCCAAAGTTCCTTAGCAGATTTTAGTTTACCAACTTTTCTTAACACAAAGTCTGACACGTTCAAGATAATAGAAGAATAAGCAAACTCATCTATTTCAGCTTTTTTCTCAGGAGTATCAGTGGCAGAATATGAAAGATTTATCGCTTTGAAAAACTTTTTGTTGAATCAAAATCCCTTTCATTTTCTGCTGCCATATTGAAAAATCTGTTTTACCATTAAAAGGTACGAGGTTATATCCAGTCAAAGACATTTTTTTTTCACACAAAAAAAATAAGGGCAAAACCACCAAATTTTCACACAGAAAAATAGTAAACCACACAAATCAGATTTTCACAAAGAAATCTGATACAGCAAGATCAGCAGGCAGTAAACACAACCAGCAGGCACAACGGAAGCAACTTAAACACAACAGAGAAAACACAACCAATGCAAGTAAGCATGCAAGTCCTAGGATTCTACCAGCACATAAACCCAGTACCTAAACCGCGGCCAGCGGCTACTAATGCGATAAGAAAAAGTTCAAGGTCAAGCCAATATACCAGCGTGAAACTCCCTTACTTAGAGTTTCAATTCCACGAACCAGAGCGACTGTGGAAAGTAGGCTGTCGTGGTGGTGCGGCTGCTGCTGAACCTGCAGAAAACCAAAAAACAAAGAAACACAAAGAAAGGCAGCTGGTGCGAGTCGGACAACAAACAGCGTCACGGCGAGCAGCAAGCGTGATGGTCAAACTCTGCACGACTGATGTCCTAGAGGCGGCAGCGGCTCGTCAAACTAGTGGCACGTCGAACAGCAAGCGACGAGCAGCGAGCAGGGGCAACGACGAGCAGAGGCGGGCGGCATCCAATGGCTCTGATACCACTGTTAGGTATTTTCCAACCACCTCTTATGATCCGCCATCTTCATCGATCAATCTGTTCCTACAAAAACAGCAAAGGAAAATATTAGAGAACAGAAACACAAAGAAACCAAGAAAAGACAGAAGCAATAACGTGAGCAATATCAAGATTTCGGGGCTCAGACGCTACTATCTCCTTTCACCAAGAACCACGATGAAGACCGCAAAAGCTTCCCCATTCTGATATGAATCTAGAAGGCGCTCAAAGATTCATATTGTTCCACGACTTGCTTCAAGATTTACATTCAAGAGTTGAAGGGTTTGGAATTCATGGCAATCAAGTTGGAGTACTTGAAGATCAATTTGGAGGATGTTACAATACTATTTAAGTCCAAAGTAGTTCAGAAAGTGGAGGAAATATCAAAGAAAACACAAAAATAAGTGTTATGGTCAGAGACATATGCGCGCCCGCGCCTCCCTAACGGGCGCCCGTGCCTCCCTGACGTGCGCCCGTGCCTGACGGACAGAACTTCATGCGCGCCCGCGCCTCCCTGACGTGCGCCCGCGCCTGACTGACAGAACTTCATGCGCGCCCGCGTTGGCTCACGCGCGCCCGCACCTTCGAATTTTACACAATGTTCGGCGTGTTGTGTGTGCGAGATTTTTTTGATATTTTGGCATTATTTTCTATATTTTGAGTCTTTTAATTATACTAGGAAACTTTCTAGATGATATCTTTGATATCTTTAGGCTATATTTTGCGTTATCTTTTATTTTTGATTGTAAACTATAAATACTTTTGTTTTATTTCATTAATAAGAATTCAGATTCAGTATATACAAAAATTATTGAAAATTCTCTCAAGAATTTTATTCAAAGCTTTGCTTTGTTCTTCAAATCAAACTTTCTCAGTTAATTACTTGGAAACGTTTGTCGATTGTTTCTCACTGAAGATTGTCAGATACAAGTTTATCTGAAGGTTTTCTTTGGTTTCAATTGTTGTGGTTTCTGTTGTTAATCGTACCGTCGATTAAAGGTGGAAATCCAAAATCCTATCAATTATACTTGTTTCAAAGATTGGGCAAAACTTTGAGTCTATTGTTTATTGGTTAGAGGGTGCGATTCAAATTGTAATCGTGTTTGCTAATCTTACACAACAAGATTCATATCATTTGGTATCAAAGCCACGGTTTTGAATCAAGTAAGTACCTATCTTTATCTATCTCTGTTCTTCGTGTTCTTCGTGTTCTTCGTTCTTCATCTAAGTCTCTCATCTCAAATTTCTATATCATTCTTTCAAAATTGTTATCCAAGTCCCGTGTCTTGTGCTACAAGTTATAAATTCAAAAAAAAAAGTGAAAAATCAAAAAAAAAAGTTAAAAAAAAAGAGATTTGAAATCGGTCAAAAAAAAAATAGAGACCGAAAAAGCTTAAAAAAAAAGGGAGAAGCAAAATAACTTGTGGCAAAGTCTTGTGTCTTGTGAGTATTTGGGTAAAAAAAAAATTTATTTCAATCTTCATAAGTCTCTTGACTTGTTTTTGTGCAATCTACGTGAGTCGATTGGCAAGTGTTTACAAGTTTTGAACTTTAGAGTTTGATATTTAAAATCACAAAGCATAAGCTATTCTTTATTTGAGTGAAAAAAAGAGTGTTTGAGCGATTTCTTTGGAGTGACTTGTGAGATTTTGGGTGAGGAATATTGTAATTACTAACCTTCTTCTTGCAGGTACGATGTCTTATAGAAATTATTTTGTTGGAGGAGATGATGAGTACATGGAGAGTAAAAGGAGATTTTATGGGTGTGGTAGTAATGGAAGTAATAAAAGTAAAATTCCATCGTTTCATGGAGATGAGGATCCGGAATTATATCTGAAGTGGGAGAAAAGGGTAGAGAGTGTATTAGATGATCGTGATATTTCTGAATCTAGGAAGGTAAAACTTGTCATAAAAGTGTTTACCGACTATGCTTGCACTTGGTGGGATAGGTTAGATGAGAATCGGGAGAGGCGTGGAATGAGTCCTATATCTACGTGGGATGAGTTGAAAAGGGTGTTGAGGAAACGCTTTGCTCCTAATCACTATGAGAGGAGAAGTGTATTTTCCAAACGTGAGCATCAAGGTACATCTAAAATTACAAATTATAGTACCTTTGATATTGCATGCTTATGGTGTCATAGAAAAGATAAGCATGATGTGAGCCAATGTTTTAATGAGGCTATAATGAAATTGGAGGATTCTCGTGTAGAGATTGAATCTAATGGTGTCGTAGAGGTTGAATCAAAAGTTGAAGTTGAGTCGATAATTGAGGATGAAACTTTATTGATTGATGATGTGAGTGTCAAAATTTGTGCGGTGGAAGGAGAGTGGGTTGATGAAAAACCTTCTATTGTACATGGTGTGGTTGATAGTGTTGGCAAATGTGAAGTAGTAGGTGAGTTTGTAGTTGTTGAAGATTCATCTTATATTTTTGTGGTAGATGAGAGTCCTATGGATGTTCATAGTGGGACTAGTAATTTGTTGTTGGATGAGTCTTGTAATCTTGCTATTCTATTGAGTCCAAAATAATTTCTTGAGGATCAATTGGAATTCGAAAATTTGAGTGATATGGCTAAAAAAATGAGTGATGAAAAAAGTAAGAGAGCCATTGAAAAGGAAAAAGAAAAAGAAGAGGCCGAAAAAATGAGTGTTCAAAAAAGTAAGATGGCCTTTGAGAGAAAAAAAAGAGAGGAAAAAAAAGAGAGGAAAGAGACCAATAAACAAAGAAAATATTATGGTCCGAAATTGTGAGGATGAAAATTTTGTGCAATTGAATAATATCCTTAAAGTACTTATGTATAAAGAGGTTTTATCTCATTGTGATAATATAGCCGGTTCAATCCCAAGCATCGTTTGTTCTTCTTTGCAGGATTTTGGAGATGTGTTGTTGAAGAAGCAAAGAAGATACAAAACTAAAAGGCTTAACATGTTGGATCCATGTCAAGGTGAGATTGAATGTTTGAAAGTTGTTCCCTTTGAGAGGTACGATATAAATGCAATTCGAAGGCACAATTTCAATTCAAACTTCCAAATGTATGAACTTAATTCTATGTTGCATGAATTTAATTACTTTGTTGAAGGATTTGAGAAAATGTTAGCTATGAATTATGCTTTGATTTCAAATCTTGATATTAATTCTCTTAAGTTTGTGCATACTAAAAGATTTGATGAGTTAGTTTGTGTCGATGTGAGTCAATTGTGCATGAGTAGCATATGTGGTAAGTCCTATTTTCTTGATTGGTTAGTGATGACTTTTGGGCTAAATAATGTGCGTAGTACTTTCATGAGATTGATGGCATATATTTTGCATGCATCTAGAGGTAAATTTATTTTGTTATACTTTGATTATATCTTAGTATATATCAAAATTTTGAATGGGCGTGTCGAATATTTTATACTTGTGGTGTCGACACAAAGAGATGAGAGTTTGTGTGAAAGTTTGAATGATAATGTGTTGTGTACAAGAAAATTTGCTTTACTTGTGGATGGTGAGAATTTTCAAGAACTCAGGGTTGTTGGTAAAGAGTTGATTAAGTACCAACGAGGTAAGGAAAATGTGGTAGTTACTACACTATCACAAAGGTACGAGTTCTTATCTCTTTTGGTTACATGGTTCTTATGGTTTGAAAAATACTTGTGCAATGTTCATGATAAATTTTATGTGAGAAAGAAAGTATTTGTTTAAAGAAAATAAGTTTTTTTTTTTTTTTTTATATATTCTTCATTGCATGCTTTGTTTGACGAAAGGATATGTGCTTTCAGTTTGAAGTGTAATTTTGAGAAATCCAAATTAAAGAGTATGTTGGATGAATATTTGTTATGGTTACACATGAAAAGATATTTTGAGTGGAGTTGTAAGCGGCATATTGCATGTGCATTAATTCTTATTCCTAGAGCACAATGGTTGTATTTATCTATAAATTTTGTGTTGGGGTTAACTAGGTCTAAGAAGGAGAGGAATTTGCTCTATGTTTTGCTTAATGGCATTTTAATCATGTTTATACGTGCTAGTGGTTATAAGGTGTTTAGTTTGAGTATGAGAAATTTCGTGTGTCTTGATATAGTTTTGAGTGTGCAAAGTACATTGTTGCTTGTGAAAAATATTTTTAAATTTTCTAATCTTTGCTTGGTTTTTGTAGATAAAGGGCCAGATTTGAGGACAAATATTTTTGAAGAAGGGGAGTCTGATATGAATCTAGAAGGTGCTAAAAGATTCATATTGTTCCAAGACTTGTTTCAAGATTTACATTCGAGAGTTGAAGGGTTTGGAATTCATGGCAATCAAGTTGGAGTACTTGAAGATCAATTTGGAGGATGTTACAATACTATTGAAGTCGAAAGTAGTTCAAAAAGTGGAGGAAATATAAAAGAAAACACAAAAATAAGTGTTATGGTCAGAGACGTATGCGCGCCTGCGCCTCCCTGACGTGCGCCCGCGCCTGACGGACAGAACTTCATGCGCGCCCACGCCTCCCTGACGTGCGCCCGCGCCTGACGGACAGAACTTCATGCGCGCCCGCGCCTTCAAATTTTACACATAGTTTGGCGTGTTGTGTGTGTGCGAGATTTTTTTGATATTTTGGCATTATTTTCTATATTTTGATTCTTTTAATTATACTAGAAAACTTTCTAGATGATATCTTTGATATCTTTAGGCTATATTTTGCGTTATCTTTTATTTTTGATTGTAAACTATAAATACTTTTGTTTTATTTCATTAATAAGAATTCAGATTCAGTATATACAAAAATTATTGAAAATTCTCTCAAAAATTTTATTCAAAGCTTTGCTTTGTTCTTCAAATCAAACTTTCTCAGTTAATTACTTGGAAACATTTGTCGATTGTTTCTCACTGAAGATTGTCAGATACAAGTTTATCTAAAGGTTTTCTTTGGTTTTAATTGTTGTGGTTTCTGTTGTTAATCGTACCGTCGATTAAAGGTGGAAATCCAAAACCCTATCAATTTTACTTGTTTCAAAGATTGGGCAAAACTTTGAGTCTTTTGTTTATTGGTTAGAGGGTGCGATTCAAATTATAATCGTGTTTGATAATCTTACACAACAAGATTCATATCATTTGGTATCAAAGCTAAGGTTTTGAATCAAGTAAGTACCTATCTTTATCTATCTCTGTTCTTCGTGTTCTTCGTTCTTCATCTAAGTCTCTCATCTTAAATTTCTGTGTCATTCTTTTAAACTTGTTATCTAAGTCTCGTGTCTTGTGCTATAAGTTATAAATTCAAAAAAAAAAAGTGAAAAATCGAAAAAAAAAGTTCAAAAAAAAAAGAGATTTGAAATCGGTCAAAAAAAAAAGGGTAGAGACCGAAAAAGCTTTTAAAAAAAGGGAGAAGCAAAATAACTTGTGGCAAAGTCTTGTGTCTTATGAGTATTTGGGTAAAAAAAAAATTATTTCAATCTTCATAAGTCTCTTGACTTGTTTTTGTGCAATCTACGTGAGTCGATTGGCAAGTGTTTACAAGTTTTGAACTTTAGAGTTTGATATTTAAAACCACAAAGCATAAGCTATTCTTTATTTGAGTGAAAAAAAAGAGTGTTTGAGCGATTTCTTTGGAATGACTTGTGAGATTTTGGGTGAGGAATATTGTAATTACTAACCTTCTTCTTGCAGGTACGATGTCCTATAGAAATTATTTTGTTGGAGGAGATGATGAGTACATGGAGAGTAAAAGGAGATTTTATGGGTGTGGTAGTAATGGAAGTAATAAAAGTAAAATTCCATCGTTCCATGGAGATGAGGATCCGAAATTGTATCTGAAGTAGGAGAAAAGGGTAGAGAGTGTATTAGATGATCGTGATATTTCTGAATCTAGGAAGGTAAAACTTGTCATAAAAGTGTTTACCGACTATGCTTGCACTTGGTGGGATAGGTTAGATGAGAATCGGGAGAGGCGTGGAATGAGTCCTATATCTACGTGGGATGAGTTGAAAAGGGTGTTGAGGAAACGCTTTGCTCCTAATCACTATGAGAGGAGAAGTGTTGTTTCCAAACGTGAGCATCAAGGTACATCTAAAATTACAAATTCTAGTACCTTTGATATTGCATGCTTATGGTGTCATAGAAAAGATAAGAATGACGTGAGCCAATGTTTTAATGAGGCTATAATGAAATTGGAGGATTCTCGTGTAGAGATTGAATCTAATGGTGTCGTAGAGGTTGAATCAAAAGTTGAAGTTGAGTCGATAATTGAGGATGAAACTTTATTGATTGATGATGTGAGTGTCAAAATTTGTGCGGTGGAAGGAGAGTGGATTGATGAAAAACCTTCTATTGTACATGGTGTGGTTGATAGTGTTGGCAAATGTGAAGTAGTAGGTGAGTTTGTAGTTGTTAAAAAGTCATCTAATATTTTTGTTGTAGATGAGAGTCCTATGGATGTTCATAGGGGGACTAGTAATTTGTTGTTGGATGAGTCTTGTAATCTTGCTATTCTATTGAGTCCAAAAGAATTTCTTGAGGATCAATTGGAATTTGAAAATTTGAGTGATATGGCTAAAAAAATGAGTGATGAAAAAAGTAAGATAGCCATTGAAAAGGAAAAAGAAAAGAAGAGGCCGAAAAAATGAGTGTTCAAAAAAGTGAGATGGCCTTTGAGAGAAAAAAAAAAAGGAAAAAAAAGAGAGGAAAGAGACCAATAAACAAAGAAAATATTATGGTCCGAAATTATGAGGATGAAAATTTTGTGCAATTGAATAAGATCCTTAAAGTACTTATGTACAAAGAGGTTTTATCTCATTGTGATAATATAGCCGGTTCAATCCCGAGCATCGTTTGTTCTTCTTTGCAGGATTTTGAAGATGTGTTGTTGAAGAATTAAAGGAGATACAAAACTAAAAGGCTTAACATATTGGATCCATGTCAAGGTGAGATTGAATGTTTAAAAGTTGTTCCCTTTGAGAGATACGATGTAGATACAATTCGAAGGTACAATTTCAATTCAAACTTCCAAAGGTATGAACTTAATTCTATGTTGCATGAATTTACTTACTTTGTTGAAGGATTTGAGTAAATGTTAGCTATGAATTATGCTTTGATTTCAAATCTTGATATTAATTCTCTTAAGTTTGTGCATACTAAAAGATTTGATGAGTTAGTTTGTGTCGATGTGAGTCAATTGTGCATGAGTAGCATATGTGGTAAGTCCTATTTTCTTGATTGGTTAGTGATGACTTTTGGGCTAAATAATGTGCGTAGTACTTTCATGAGATTGATGGCATATATTTTGCATGCATCTAGAGGTAAATTTATTTTGTTATACTTTGATTATATCTTAGTATATATCAAAATTTTGAATGGGCGTGTCGAATATTTTATACTTGTGGTGTCGACACAAAGAGATGAGAGTTTGTGTGAAAGTTTGAATGATAATGTGTTGTGTACAAGAAAATTTGCCTTACTTGTGGATGGTGAGAATTTTCAAGAACTCAGGGTTGTTGGTGAAGAGTTGATTAAGTACCAACGAGGTAAGAAAAATGTGGTAGTTACTACACTATCACAAAGGTATGAGTTCTTATCTCTTTTGGTTACATGGTTCTTATGGTTTGAAAAATACTTGTGCAATGTTCATGATAAATTTTATGTGAGAAAGTATTTGTTTAAAGAAAATAAGTTTTTCTTTATATATTCTTCATTGCATGCTTTGTTTGACGAAAGGATATGTGCTTTCAGTTTGAAGTATAATTTTGAGAAATCCAAATTAAAGAGTATGTTGGATGAATATTTGTTATGGTTACACATGAAAAGATATGTTGAGTGGAGTTGTAAGCGGCATATTGCATGTGCATTAATTCTTATTCCTAGAGCACAATGGTTGTATTTATCTATGAATTTTGTGTTGGGGTTAACTAGATCTAAGAAGGAGAGGAATTTGCTCTATGTTTTGCTTAATGACATTTTAATCATGTTTATACGTGCTAGTGGTTATAAGGTGTTTAGTTTGAGTATGAAAAACTTCGTGTGTCTTGATATAGTTTTGAGTATGCAAAGTACATTGTTGCTTGTGAAAAATATTTTTAAATTTTCTAATCTTTGCTTGGTTTTTGTAGATAAAGGGCAAGATTTGAGGACAAATCTTTTTGAAGAAGGGGAGTCTGATATGAATCTAGAAGGCGCTCAAAGATTCATATTGTTCCAAGACTTTCTTCAAGATTTACATTCGAGAGTTGAAGGGTTTGGAATTCATGGCAATCAAGTTGGAGTACTTGAAGATCAATTTGGAGGATGTTACAATACTATTGAAGTCCAAAGTAGTTCAGAAAGTGGAGGAAATATCAAAGAAAACACAAAAATAAGTGTTATGGTCAGAGACGTATGCGCGCCCGTGCCTCCCTGACGTGCGCCCGCGCCTGACGGACAGAACTTCACGCGCACCAGCGCCGGCTCACGCGCGCCTGCGCCTTCGAATTTTACACACAGTTCGGCGTGTTGTGTGTGCGCGAGATTTTTTTGATATTTTGCCATT